>NW_021320019.1:1193234-1283526 GCF_001605985.2 Dendrobium catenatum | reverse complement strand
AGCTCTCTCTCTCTATCCTTTAGGTTTTCTCAGGTCAAGACAGCAGCCAAGGATATTCAAAAATGTTGAACAAGAGCTCTTAAATAGAAGAGCTTCAAAGGAGCTCATTAATTGCAAGTTGCTGACTATATCGTCCAGGATGATATGGACATCATCCTGGCCGATCAGTACAAATCTCAAAAGATCGACTAGAGCATCGCCCTGAATGCAAACTAGATGATTGAAAAATTGGTTTGATCATCCAGAATAACCTTACGATCATCCCGGCCAATCAGTTTAAATCAGAGGAGAATCGTTCTGAGAATCGCCCTGAATTCAAGCTGTCCGATCCAGATCGTCCAGGAGTAACTAAGGTTTTTTGACTAGATCGTCCTGGCCGATCCTTTGATCGTCAAGGACGATGTGATCGTATCAATCATCCTTAATTACTTTCTTGATTATCTGATCAATTAAGGCATAATTATGAATATTAATCATGCCGATCCAAGATCATTCTGGCCGATTATCAAAAATATAGAATACCTTAATTATTTATGACGACAATTTCTTTCTGTTTTGAGCCTATCATTCTGGCCGATATAAGTAACGTCCAGGCCAATCAGTTAATTACGACTGCCTTAACAAGAAATCCTGTTTAGAACTTCTGTTTTGAACTCGATCATCCAGGACGATAATAATATCATCCTGGCCGATGTGAGTAAAAACAGAGATTCTAAATCTCTCAAGTGTGTGTGTAGGGTTACTTAACATCAGTCACTTCAAACATTTTTAATTGACTCAAGAAAAGGAAAAAAAAAAGAAGATTACAAACTGACTCAACCCTTATCTACCTAATCTGTAGCTGATTCTGATTTCTGTCCGATCTTTGGGTCCTGAAAAGTCAATAGAGAAAAAGGCAGTTGTAGTGAAACAAGATTAGTTTGCTAACATCAAAATCATAATCCAACAATAGGTTTGTAATATAAGGCTAAACTGAAAAACTTGAATCATTTGAAAGAATCTCTCAAAGCTGAAATTTTACAGCTCCAGACTAAAAAAGCCGAGGAAGGTGTGTTATCTGCTGATGATTTTTGTTTGCTGAAACATAAAATTGAAGAATTAAATACCACTTTGGCTCACTTAAGTACCTGGTGGAGACAACGAGTAAAAGTCAAGTGGATTACGGAAGGAGATCAAAATACAAAATTCTTTCACTCTGTAGCCAGCGCAAGAAAAAATTTGAATTTCATCTATTGCATAAAAGATGAAAATTGGAATGAGGTTAGAGAACAAAACCAGATTAAAGAGGTGTTTATCCATTTTTTCAAACAAAAATGGGGTGAAAGAAACTGTTTACTTGATGGTTGGCCGTTGAACCAACATACTTTGGGAAGAGATGAAAGAAACCTGCTGAGTAAGGAGTTCTCAATTTAGGAGGTAGAGTTGGCAATCAAAGAAACCACTGGTTTTACTGCTCCTGGAGAGGATGCAATAACTTATTCCTTTCTTAAAAATTATTGGCCAATCATCAAAGCTGAAGTCTGGACAACTATTCAAATGTTTTTCTTATCAGCTAGTATGAATGAGAAATGGAAAAAAACTATGATAGTCCTAATTCTGAAAATTAGCAATCCTAAATTTGCATACAACTATAGACCGATCAGTCTCTGTAACACTATTTACAAGGTAATTGCTAGAGTTATTCTCAACAGGCTTTATGAGATAATTCCAAAGCTTATATCTCTTGAACAAGCAGCCTTCATCAAAGGCAGATCAATTCAAGAGCATATACTTATCACCCAGGAACTTTTCCATAAGTTCAAATAATCAAAAGCAGCTAAAGGACTTGTCTCTATCAAACTAGACATGGAACAAGCATATGACTCTATGGGGTGGCATTCTTTGAATAAGGTCATGGAATATTTCGGATTTCCTAGTTTTTTCTCTAAACTCATTATGGAGTGTGTGCAAAATCCTTCTTTTTCTATTTTGATTAATGGAAAGCCTTCTAATTGGATTAATGCTAAATGTGGTTTTAGACAAGGTTGTCCCTTGTCACCATATCTTTTCATCCTTTGTTCTCAGCTCCTCTCAAATGCTATTATTGGCAAGGAGTCATTTGGAGTTCGGGTGAGCCATAATAGTCCAAGGATTACCCATTTTCTCTATGCGGATGATGTAATTTTATTTGTTGAAGCAAAAATCAGTAATGTGAAGACTATCAATTCAATTATCAAGAAGTATTGTAGCTGGACAGAGCAATCAATTAACTCAAGCAAATCAGGAATTCTTTTTGGAAGAGCTACCAGCTGCAGAACAAAGAGGAAAATCAAAAGAATTATGGGTATAAAGAAGCCAAGGAATTCAATTATCTTGGTGCAAAGATGACTTTAAGGAAATCTTCTAAATTGGATTTCCAATTCATTTTAGATAAAATTTTACTGAAGATGAACAACTGGGGAATGAAATACTTATCATTGTCGAGTAAGATCACCTTGGTGAGATCAGTAATCCTCTCTCTCTCAACTTTTCATTCCACAATATCTCTTATTCATAAAGCCGCTCTTGAAGAAATTGAGAAGTTATGTCATTCTTTTATCTGGAACAAAATGAATAATGCACATGGGCTGCACTATGTTTGTTGGGATAAATTGTGTGAACCAGTCATTAATGGAGGTAGAGGGCTTCATTCGTGTTCCAAAAATGTGGGTCCTTTAAGAGCAAAACTAGCTTGGAGTTACATGAAGAATGAAGGATCCTTATTACACAAAACCATTTTCCCAAAATATGGATCTTGCTGGAATTCTGGAAATATAATCAATTCAGGGTCATTGACATGGAAAATAATCAAAAATGGTGGCAAAAATCTTAAACCTATTGTGAGATGGAATTTAGCTAATGGAAACTCAGTGGATGTCCTTGAAGATATCTGGATTTTGGACAAAAGTATCATCAATTGGCCTACCTTTGTAAATACTCAAGATGAGACGTTGGATTCCATGACAGTTAACAGCTTCATTTCGGGAAGGCAATGAAAGATATCTAAACTACAAAAGTTCTTTGGAACTGATTTCATCAACCTTATCATCAGTATTTAAATCAATACTGACCTTGTTGAAGACCAGTTAGAACTTATTTTCAAGGAATCTGGGCAAACGATTACTGTTATGGCTGCTGGGAGAACAATTAAGAGATCTGCTGAATGTACAAAGTGGAATTGGCTCAAAAATTAAAACTTAATGGTCGAGTGGATAATTTCTGGTGGAGGGTTCTTAGCAATGCTTTGCCTACTAATTCTTTCTTATCCTATAGAAGACTACAAAGGTTTAATCTATGCCCAAGAGGTTGTAATGAAGAGGAAAACATAGAACATTTGGTTTGTAAATGTTCTAAGATCAAAGAAATATTTCATCATCTAAACAACAGGGGATTTGTTATACCTGCTCTGAATTCGATGGAAGACTTTTTTAAATGGCTGGAATCTAACAATGTATTCGTACACAACTTGTTTTGCAATGCTGTCTTCTTTTCCTGGAAAGACAAGAATGGAATTGTTCACGGGAATATGGCAAGGAGCACGATGTACATTGCAGCCGAAGCTATAAGTTACACAGGAACTACTTATATTCTGAATTATAATTCGATGGAATGGTTGAGTACTAATCAGCTAACGCTGTTGGAAAATCGTTGGTACTCTCCACCACCCGATTGGATCAAGGTAAATTTTGATGCAACATTACTACCTACTTACAAAGGAGGCATTGGAGGAGTAGTTAGAGATCACAAAGGAAGATTGTTAGCAGCATTTGGCAAACCCTTAATCCTTTTTTTTTTTTGAAGAAAATGCAGAATGCATTTAAAAATAAAAACTATTACAAAAACCTAAGTGATAGAAAGCCAATCACAATCCTCCTTTAATAAATTATAAAATAAAGGAGGAATCTTATTACTACTAAGATCTTCCCAAAGAAAATCTCCATCTAAAGCTATGTTAGCACACAAATGAGCTAACTTATTACCAAATCTATTAACATGATGGAAAAGAATGTTACCAAAACCATCAAAGAATGAGATATCTTCAATTTCTTCAATATGTACATTCCAGCTCTCCTTCCTTGCAGCTTTTTGCAAATGTTTGATGATATTGAAATTATCACCTTCAATAATAATCCCTTTAGCATCCATCATCCAATCCAAGATAATTCTTTTCAAATACCGAAAAGCAATTAATTCAAGTTAACCAGATCCCAATGAGAACAATTGATTCCAAAGGCAAGTAGAAACCTTCCTTTAGAGTCTCTAAAAACACCACCTACTCCACCATTATTAGAACAAGTTAATGCAGCATCAAGATTTACCTTGATCCATTCCGGAGGTGGAGGGTGCCAATAAGAAGACAGACTATTCGGCTGGTTGGTACCCCAGTGATCCAAGAATAGATTGGTATTAGAATTCGAAGCATAACTAATGGCATTAAAGGCTACAAAGGATGTGCTCAACTCTTTCAGGTCGTGCTTGACTAAGTTTCTACTTTTCTAGGAAAAATAGACTAAAGAGCAATAAACTTTAGCAATGAATTTATTTTCCATGGTTAGCCGCTCCAGTTCCTTTATACAATCAGCTGATGTTGAGAAAATAGGCACTGAAAATCCCCATTTTTTAAGAACCTCAATACCTTGATGCAGCTTCAAGCACTAAACCATAATATGTTCATTTTACGGTACATTAGGAAACCATTAGTTGGAATTGCTCATTAAAAAGCCTCCACCAAAAACATTCAACTCTTGAGTTAAGTTGTAGTTTTTTAAGCCATTTACCATAATCAACATAAGTAATTTCCGTTCCAAAGGAATTGGAAGCCTTAGCTGATATGCTTTTACCAAAGAATTTATTTTTAAATTCCAGTGTATCTTCAGGAATTATGGGATGAATTTCTACTTTCAAAATGAGATCTACTAGAGCTTCCCCAAAGAAAGCTTTAAGGAGATCAAGCTTCCAAACACCTTCTTCAATAAAATAATCAAGAGACGACATTTCAAAGTCTCCAATAGCTATAAAGGTAGGCCATTTCTCTAGGCATCTATCTAGAATCCATACATCTTTAAAAATGTCTATAGAATTACCTTTAGCAATCCTCCATTTAGTGGTCGGCATCAGAGAATGAGCTCCATTGGCAATGATCTTCCAAGTGATGGATTTGTTGCATTTGTTACTGTCTTCCCAGAATTTAGGACCATATTTAGCCATTAACACTTTATTAAGTAAACTTTCTTCATTCTTTAAAAAACTCCAAGCAAATTTAGCTCTAAGGGGTCCTGCCATATGTTCTATAGAATGAATTCCTTGTCCTCCTTCCTTCCAACTTTTACAAATTTTTCCCCAAGACAAATAATGTAAACCATGAGCTCCTCCTTGTTTATCCCAAATAAAATTCCTAGCCATTTTATCCAATTTTTTAAGAATACTAACAGGAATCCAAGCATGAGTAGTAACAAAAACCGGTAGAGCATCCAATACCAATTTAACTAGGACAAATCTCCCTGCTAAAGAGATTAACTTGTTCCCCCAAACATTAAGTCTCGAAGCTGCCTTCTCAAGAATGTAGTTGTAATCAGATCCAACCATTCTTCTCAATGCCATTTTGATGCCAAGATAAGAGAATTCATTCACTGTTTTTAAATTCCAAAGTTTAGAAATAGATTTCCTCCTTTCCCTGTTAACAGATTTCCCATACAGAACTGTAGATTTCTGTAAATTAACCAATTGGCCTGTTCTAGAGTAGAAATATGTAATAATAGTCTTGAATTTTTTCACACTACTCACTGAATCTTGGGAAAACAAAAGATGTGAAATTCTCGGTGTATAGGTAGAAATTTTGATACCCAGATTTTCACCCTTATACCGAAAATCATTAGTCAAAATTTGTGTACAAAGGATAAACAAGTATGGTGAGAGTGGACAACCTTGTCTAAATCAACTACTAGCTTGTATTCCCTTAGAAATTTTTCCATTAATCATGATAAAAAATTCAGGATGTTCCACACATTGCATTAGCAAATTTAAAAATCTGCTAGGAAATCCCATGCTATTCATAACCATTCTCAAAGATTGCCAAGCCATACTATCATAGGCTTGTTCAAAATCAAGCTTAATAGCCATCCATCCTTTCTTTGATTTTGAAAACCTGAGCTTATTCAACAATTCATGAGTTAAAAGAATATGGTTCGAAATGGATCTACCTCTTAAGAAAGCCGTTTGTTCTTCAGAAATAAGATTCCCAATAACCTTCAATAATCTGTTTAACAAAAGTCTTGCTATAATTTTATAAAGACTGTTACACAAGCTAATAGGACGGAATTTAGCTGGAGAAAGAGGATTAAGCACATTAGGAATAAGAACAACCAATGATTCCTTTAAGCTAGAACAAAGATTACCAGTTAACAAAAAACTGTTGAATGGCTTTCCAAATATCAGTACCAATGATGTACCAATAGTTTTTGAAGAATGAGTAAGTGATGCCATCTCTCCCAGGAGAGATATTTGAGCCACTGTCTTTAATTACTTCTTCTAATTCAGCAAAAGAGAAATCCTCATTAAGTATTTTGCAATCTTGATCAGAAAGTGTATTCAAAACAGGAGGCCAATTATTAATATTGCAATTCCTACTTCTCCATTTTTTACTAAAGAAATTCAACAATAAATCTTCAATTTCATTCTATTTTTCACTCAATATTCCTTCTTCATTTTTTAACTGAAAAATTGAATTTCCAATTCTCCTGCCATTAGCAAATGTTTGAAAAAATTCGGTGTTCAAATCATTATCCTTAATCCACTTCAATTTGGATCTTTGTCTCCACCATGTATTTAGACGAGCCAAATTAACATTGTATTCATGAATTTTGGATCTTAAAAGCAGCAGCTTCTCTTGAGAAAGTCCATTCCTATCAGATTTTTCCATTTGTAAATCTTCAATTTCTCTTTTTAAAACATCTTTTAGCTGTTGGAAAATTTTCAGCTTATTTCTGCTCCAGTAATGAAGGGCTCTCAAGGTTTTCTTACATTTCACCTTAATAACCTCCAAAGCATTTCCAGACACCTGTTTATTCCAAACCTTAAGCACAATAGCTTTGGATGCCGGAAAAGAAGTCCAAACATCTTCAAATTTAAGATAACCATTATGATGAACTTTATCATGAAAATTTTTAATGATTAAGGGACAATGATCTGAAGCTATACTTGGTAGATGCCTTACCGTTGCATTTTGAATTTCTTGAATAGCTTTTAGCATTCAAGAGACATCTATCCAGCCTTTCAAGAATCCGAGCACTTCCACTTTTGTTATTGCACCACGTGAACTTTGGACCCACCATTTCAACATTATGAAAATCATTCCTGTTCATGAAAGCTGACATATCTTGAGGCCCTTCGTAGAATGAAAACTTTTTTCCACCTCTTTTATCTTCTTGTAAAATAATACAATTAAAATCCCCTCCAACTATTACAGGGATCTCTTTATCAAAGTTTTTCTCCAAGTCCTCCCATAATCTTCTTCTAAGCACATGATTTTTGTTTCCATATACCGTAGACACAATCCATTCTCCTTTGTTTTGGATGCTTACCTCTCCAATAACACATTGTTTAGAAGCATACAGTAAAGAAAACTTAACCATATTAGAATTCCATAGAACAATAATTCCACCTGAAGCACCTTCATAAGGGAACATAAAAAAATCCCATTCCTCACCCATTAGCTTATTAACTTCAAATCTCTCAAGAGAAGAGATTTTTGTTTCAACCACTCCAACAAAGAAAACATTCCACTCCTTCACAAATTCCTTTATGTAATGGGAGGCTTCCCTCTATTAGCCCCCCTACAATTCCAAAAAGCTAATGAAGTCATTTGGATAAAGAGGGGGAAGGACCCCCACTTTTACCTTTAGTATTACCTTCAGTTTTTTTATTCCTGGAAGAAGTGCTCAAAGGTCCAAATGATTAAGTTCTTTCAATAATTTTGGTTTCTGAGAACCAGAAGCAGCATTAGTAAAATCAAAATTAGACTTACAGCAATCCATGGATTTCTTCCCATTGAAAACTTCCTTAGTCACAGTTTCAATTTTCCTATTATCTTCAGTGTTACAGATTTCGCATTCTTCCACTTCTGGTTCAATAAGAGTATCCAGCGCTGCAATCTCCACTGTAGAATCTTCAACTTCTATAGCTTCCAACAATTTAAACATATTACTATTTTCAATACCTGTATGAACTGTTGAAGATCTTTCTGAAGTCTCTGTTTTCCTGAACAAATTATCTTGATCCAGATTTTCTTTCTCAATTGAGTTTGAAATCATATGATTTCTGAATTCATTTTCCTGATAGGGAGTACTTGAGTTCATAGATAATCCCAAAGGATGTACCTGAGTTCGCAAGCAACCCTTCCCATAATTGATAGTAGGATGATCAGTTGGAACAATTTCCTTTTCCAATTTATCCAGAACAGGTAAATCTCCCTCTAGATTTGCAGATCCCTCTTCTAATTGATCAGCTCTCTCTATAAGAGTCCTTGGGATTTCCTGTTTAGAATTTATGCCATAGCCATCTTCCCTAACACCATGATATTCTTGTTCAATCCTTTCAGGAATAACAGTTTTCTTTACATATCTGACAGTTTATGAATTGATAATTATGTTTTCCATTTTGAAATTTCTCCACTTTTTGTTCTTGACCATAATCCATGGACCATAATTAGGTTCTTTGACAACCATTTGAGCTTTTCCCATATCATGCTTCATAATACCGTCTTCAAGATTATTTGAGACTTTCTGATTAATAATTTTCAAATCACATTCATTCTCCATGTGTCCAATCTTCCCACAATCAAAACAGAAATTAGACACCTTTTCATATTCCACCAATTCGAAAAACCTTCCAGCAATGCTGTCCACCCAAACGCCTAATGGGAGGGGTTGGTCAAGACTTATCCTTACACATACTCTGGCAAACTCCCTTCTTCCCCATTGAAACATATTACCATCTAGCATTAATGGTACTCCAATTCTTGAGGCTATACATGCTACATTCTTCTCATCCCAACATTTTAATGGTAGATGTGGCATCCTAATCCAAATTGGAGAGGATAGACCCTTATTAGATTAAGTAGAAAATTCTGGTGACCACTTCTCCATTCCTACTATATGCCCGTTAACGAACCAAGGGCCTCCTGAATGCACACCTTCTGTCATCTCTTCTGATGAGAATGAACATAGGAACCATCCTTTACCCAAAGTAGTGAAGTGGAATTGACCAAATTGGTTCCATTGTCTTCTAAGCTCCCATGCCACCATGTGAGATGGTAAATCTTTACCAAAGATTTTAATAACCAATGATTTTGAAAGTTTTTTTACATTTAACTCTTCCATATCCTCATAAAGCCTTACTGCCTTCCCATCTTCAGACAAAAACACATCCTTTACATTAAAATTCAATTTAATGTAAGGTTTGTTACTCCATGGATTCACCTTCCCCAAATTTGCTTTGGTATTAGGCATTTCCTCGAAAACCTTTCCTACTTCCGAGACTCTATTTGCATCCAATCCAGAATGTAAATTATTGTTAACCAAACTCAGGGAATTCTCATTTATCGCGCTGCGACAGAGTCCAGGGATTGCATTCGAATTTTCGAATCGGTTAACAAAAATTTTCATCCCCGAAGTAGAAGCATTATTATCCGACGTATCAGTAGATTTCCGAGTCTTAGGAGTAAGAAAATCCAAATTATCAGAGGAAATAGCCTTATGTTTGCCATTCACATGTTTTAACATTTTGGGAGTTACATCTGAAACCTCCTTTATCACCAGAGGACCTTGATGCTTTCTTTCAGAGTAATGGCCAGATTGAATATTGTTACCAAACGACAGCTTCTTTTCCACCCCCTTTTGCACTGATTTAACCATTACAGCAGAAGACAGAGATGATTCATGGTTTTCAATCTCCGAGGTCTCAGTTTGATTCAGAAGACGGCAATTACTAGTATCTTTTCCCCTTCCAATAATATTTGTTAAATTCCGACCACCTTCAGCAGCGTCAGATGGTGGAGGCCGACGGCCATCCACCGTCATCGGTGGAGAACAAAAAATGCGGGAGTTGAAAATTTGAAAAAAATGAACGTTTTTTCTCTCTCTAAAAACCGGGAGTCTCTTATCTTGAGTTTCTAGCTATAATATCTATCAAAGATATCATCAAGGATTGGAATCATGAATTCAAAGGAATCATTATTGAAAGTGACAATGCAAATATCATCAAATTCATTCATAAAGCTATAAGGAAAGGAGGTAAAGGTATTGAAAGTATTTCCTTTATTGATAATTTTAAGTTTGTTATTTTTAATTGCATTAAGAGAGATTGTAACAAGTTAGCGGACTTATGTGCTAACTTTGGGATGTTCTCTGATTTCTTTTGGGATGATCTTTTGCTTGATAAGATTCCTTCTTCTTTTGTAGATTTATTAAAGAAGGAATCTTTAGTTAGTTCCTTGTATGCGTTTGATCTTTACTTCTTTTTCTATTTTATAAAGCTTATGCTCTTTTCAAAAAAATATATGATCATTTTGATCATAACTTTACATTTATTAAATGGTGAACATATATAATGTTTGAGATTAGTATTTGGTTATTTGGCTCTAACATATTACAAGTGTAAAAAATTTAATCAGTTTTAATGATTCAACTCATAAAAGCTTGGATGTTATGCACACTATAATGTAATCCAGTTTAATATAAAATTAGAAAATTCAAAACAACAATGATAGTGCTTAATGTATAAATGAGCTATATCCCTATTTATGAAGACAACATTTAAGGCTTTGTTTGGAATACTTTTTTTCATTGCTTTGTTTTTCAGGATGTAACTATAATTTTTGTTAGAGGCTTTTTCACTATTTGCAATAAATCTTTATGTTAGGAAGATGTTTTCTATAGCAGCCTTCAAAAAATTGCTTTCTCCACAACATTTTTACGACTATCTTTATAAAAAGCTATTGTAATCTCAAACGAACTCTTAGTGTAGAAAAGGCGAAGCCATCTCCTTGACTCCTTATAATATAGCAGAAGAACATCAAGATTTTTCCAAAATTTATAAAAAAGGTTGATTTATGTTATGACGTATTGATGTAAGTATCATAAATATAAATTAATGATGTCACAGAAAGTGTTGGTAATAGAATTATATCTGATGACAACAAGCATAATAAAATTAAAAATAGAATCTATATGAACCATAAAAGTTTAAAATAAAAAAATTAGTGGAGATGAACACAAGGAAAAGGAAAAATATGTTTGATCAAAACTTTTACAAAATTTTAACAGCATATGATATAACAAGCAATATAATTAAAATCTTCATAATATGAATAAATAAATTACTTGTGTTTTAAAGTGATGAATAGTTGAAATGATTATTAGATATGAATTTGATATAGTTTTCAAATCATCACAAGTGTTTCAATCTTAAATGCAATTAATTTGGTAGAGTTATATTGACACCATACAAAAATAAAATGATATAAGATATAAAAGATAGTTGTGACGCCCTAGGTTCTAATTGAAAGATTGAATTCCTAATCCTATAATTATACAACTTAGCCACCAACAAAGACAATTAGAGCTACTACAAAATACAAATAATAAAGAAATATGAATATTTTTTTCATTAAAATATATATATTCAATAGTTCAATTTAACACTTTTTTATACATCAAAATAATAAAAATATTGGATTACAAAATATATAGTACCTTCCTACTCGAACCCTAAGGAACTTGCCTCTATACCTTATCTAATATGTCGACCCCTTCCCTTTTCTTGAAGTGAACACAACTAGCCTAGTAAACTTCTTCAAGAATTTTAGCTAATTTATTCATATCTCTTACATATGCCAAAAATATAAAATTACCTTTCCTCCAAGCTTTATCTACTTGCAATACAAAGATTAAAGAATATAAGGCACTCCTAACACCAAACAAATAAAATACTTACCCATCTACACATAAACTTACCCTCTTATTGCTGCAATCAATATGAGCCTGATATTTGCTTAACTAATACATGCACACTATTACATCAAACTCCTATTAAGGCAATTCTATTAACTCTAATTTCAACTTCTTATTTACAATCTCAATTTCACATCTACAGATTTGACTAACTACCAAAAATTCATCAGTGGGCAATAAAACAAACATAGGATTATTAAATAGTACCTTCCTACTTAGACCTTAAGGAAACTGTCTCTAAACCTTATCCACTCATGGGCCCTTCCCTTTTCCTGAACTGTTTGAAAGAATATAGTGAGCACAATTGACCAAGTATACTTCTTTTCCTAATCCATGACATATATCAATATACGAGTTAAAACAATAAATTACAGTATAATTTAAAAAGGCAGTAACTTGTAAAGAATAAATGAAGTACTAGTAAAACATAATTTCCAAGGATTTCAGTGTATGCTTATTTTCAAAGTTATCACTCACTTGTAAGCCATATTCATAAAAATTTCATATATATCTCATAATGTTTTCCATTAGAAATTTACTTGTATCTGGCTGTCATATTTTACGAGGGTTCATATACAAATTTAGGAATTTCTAATTTTCAATTTAGAATATTACACGCACTCAATTTATTAATACATATGTAATGCAATGCTTATAATGCACATGTCTCGATGCTTGCTTATAACTCCACTTTCATATTTGCCTCCCTTTAAACTCCCACATCCGCTTATAGAAAGTAAGGCCAGGATCAGAATAGAATAGAGTCATGTTATCTCCCACACTCATTTTTAATAAATAAGGTCAGAATCCCTCTCACATCCATACCAGATAGATAAGGTCTGAATAAAATATATAAGACCCTTGTAACATATAAAATAGCTCACTTTCACATGTCATAACATCTCTAATTGATATATGAGCTACTATAATTGATAGTTAGGTACTATTGCATTCATGGTTTCATAGTCTAATATTACCAATAAAAGTCACATTATATGTATAATATTATACTTAACATTTTCCTTTCAATTTTTAACTTCAAAGTGATACTCATATGAACAATTTAAGAATTTTATATAACTATTGAGATTTATTGAAAATCCTTAATTTAGTTATATACTAAAAAAATTGTGTAGGAAAAATCAATTGGTAAAAAATTGATTTTATATAGCCAAAATATTTAAAATAAAACGTAAGATGATATATTAAAAGTTCTGCGGTTAAAATGTTATGAAATTCAAGAAAATATATTTTTATCCATAAATATTTATAAAATTATTGGAATTGAAATCAGAAATAGAAGTTCAAAAGTATATCTCATGCTCAACAATGTCTTGAACATACCCCATGAATAATGTCAGCTTCTTAGTATCTTAATCCTCTCTCTTTCAAACTTAAACTCAATTTTTACTTTTTTAATGTATTAATTTTTAAATAAAAAGTTTTTTTTTAAAAGAATAAACAGAGCATTGTTTTTAAATAAAAATATTTTTTTTTCTCAACTTAAAAATATATAGTATATATAAATATATAACCAGTGTAATAAGTATTTAACTTTCAAAAAAGGTTTTGTGAGATTATCTCTCTCTCTTTCGAGTTTTAGAGAAAAACCCTACGGTAAATAATCGAGTAAGCGAGAGGCAAGCAGAGGCGAGCTCTACGGTTGGAACACTGATGGCGGCGGTGGGCAAGCTCGGTGATTCGAAGAAAAGGGTGCGGGAGTCCTCGGCGGCCAAGGGAGGTGCGAAGCGCAGGGTATCCGATCAAACAAAGCTAACAGAGCGGAAACATTTCAAGAAGAAGGTGAAAGCGAGACCTTTGAAGACTAACCAATCTGTGAAACATGGGTCTGCTCTGGGAGAAATCATGGATTCCGCAGGAGACCTCGGCAGTTCGAAGAAAAGGAAGCGGGGTACCGCCACGGCAAAGGAAGGAGAGAAGCCTAGGTTCCTTAAACAATCAAAATCCGCAGGGGCGATACCTTTCAATAAGATCGTGAGAGCGAAACACTTGAAACCCACTGAAAAGGACGTCGCAGTTCCTGAGAAGAAGGAAGACAATACTCCAAAAGAGCGTCGCTTGGCAGCCAAGGTATTGTTTTTTATCTTGATCAATCATTTAATTTGTTCTATTTATACACCTTTCTGTTTGAAAGAAATGAGTTTTATTTAAATGACTCGGCTCTGCTTAAGGACCGATTTTTTCAACTTCTGAATGGCGAAGTGAGTTTCACTTTAAAATTGACGGCTTCCATGCAGGAAAAAGCGGAAGCAAGAAAGATAAGGAGAAAGCCAAACTACATCCTGGAGAAAGTATGATAGAGTGCTCTAATTTATTATTTAAATTTTTTGGTTTATTTAGATCATTCATGCTGTTTGAAAACATGATGATTAAATGGTTTTTCTTCTTGCATATGCATTTCCTTTATTTTTGCAATCTTCTCTTAATTGTTTTTTACTTGTAGTTATCAATAAATGCATTTTCTATCTGCTAAAACCATGCTATATGGATAATGGGTTGAAGAAAGTTGTTCACGTTTAATGTTTTTTCAAACTTTCAAATAGTCCTTGAAGATTATTTATTTGCCAGTCCATGACTTGACATGGGCGGAATGTTGATAAAAATGTTTATGTTCTATGTTAATTTTGAACTTTTAATATATGTTAAAAGGTTTTATTTTTCCTTTATTTATGTTGGACAGGAACTAGCTTCACTATGGGAAAAGATGAGATGCTATAGCATTGGAAAAGTAGAGCGATCGAAGTAGGTTCTTTGATTCATTCTTACCTCAAATTTCTCTATTAATAGTTATCTTGCTTTAGGTTGGTTAGTGAAGCCCTGCAGAAGATGTACGGAAAGCTTTTGGAAGTTGCTAGTTCCCATGTCTCTGCTCGTGTGCTTCAAGTGAGACTTTGTTATTTTTAGCGTTTTTTATAAGTTTGATTCTAGTTCGAACTGATCTGGTTTGGAAATGTGTAAAATAGATGTTGTTTTATGGCTTAATGTTATCTTACAAGATAATTAATAAAATTGTTTGCATTGATTTATCCCCCCCAATTAGACTTGTATTAAATACGGATCTCAAGAGGAAAGAAATGTTGTTTTTGAAGAACTTCGGCCACATCTTCTAACTCTTTCACGTAAGAAGTATGCAGTTCATCTTGTAAAGAAACTCTTGGATGTTGGTATGAGCCAAGCTCTATGATTTTATTTTCCAATTTTTTTTTCCTTTATAGATTTGAGTCCTTCATTTTTATTACAAAATAATGTGATTTTTGTTTTTCTTGTGCCATATTACAGCAAACAAGAAACAATTGGAAGGATTTATCTCATCTCTCCATGGGCATGTTAGCTTTCTAATTCGACATACTGTTGGATCAGCTGGTATGTATATTTAAAGCTTTTTTACTCTTGTAACTGCTTGTCACTGTGGAATATAGACTTGAAATGAAAATGTGCTGTGAGCATGTATGGACAAAGTTTAGATGCATACATACTTTTATGATTGTGTGCTTATGCATGAAATAAAGCATATGTTTTTATGGCCTACAAACAATCCGATCTTAGGTTCTTCTAACTCAAGGTTTAAAATTGCACGATTGGGTGTTAAGACATTTTTCATCCATGAGGCGAGGCGTAACCCTCAAGATGTTTTGAGGTGTAAGCCCACAATTTAAAAATTGCATAAAGTCAAAATTAAGGTAATAAGTAATATATTAGTATCATAACCTACTAACATATTAAAAATGACATATTAACATTCTAACATGGTAAGAAGTGACAATTTGTGTGTATATCAAGTAACAAATTACACAAACTGCAAATTATCAAGTTATAAATTGTGCAAAGTAGAAGTGTGATCTAAACATCAATTGATTAAAGTAATACAATATATCAAATAAAAATAACATACATCATATCAAAGAAAAACTTCAAATAAATTTAGCAAAATAATTTTCTTCCTCTCTCCTATGTTCAAAATGGCAACATCCAATGATCCAATGAAGAATATAACAAGTAATAAAAAATTCTTAGCACTCGTATCACTCAGGAGACCTTCATTGGAGTTGTCATCATAATAAATAAATTTTTCCCTTACCTCATCTTCAATAGAGTCTAAGTTCTCCTAATCTTCCTCCTCTTTAATCTCATCCATATACTGCTTTCCTAATCAATGATAATAAATAAAGTTTGTGACAACTTCAAATACTTCAATTTCTATAAATATTGTTTCTTTTTATTTCTTGTTATTGTTGGCTTGTGTTAGATGCACTTCTATTGTTTATACCCTAATGTTAGATGAACTTCTATTGTTTATACCCTAATCATCACAAAAATTAGCATTTAGATCTCCTTGTTGTAAATTAGATGGTGTGACCTCCTTATCATCATCCAAAAATCATTCACCATTTCATGGTGTATCATGACATAGTAAGGGATCCTTGTTATTCTTCAACCTTTTTTTAAATATCTTTTTTTTAATTCTCTTGTTGTACATGATGTACGCTAAAGAGTTCATCCTTAAGGTCGTTAGAGGATTTCTACTTTTTTTGTATGAACTTGATTATATGTGCTCCATATGTGCTCCCATTCAAATAATGAACATGAAGTCCCAATACCTTAAAAAGTCTATAGGAGATCTTAGAAACTTCTTGTGAACAATTGAATTTTGAGAATTTCATCATATATATAGAGCTTGGATAGAATTTCATTTTTAGGAGCCTTCTGTAAATCCTGAAACTCATAGCTTCAGTATATTACTTGTGACTGTATATAGTATTGAACGCTCCTTGATCGCTTGCACTTTTGCATGAGTCAATCTTGATGATTGAGTTTTAGTACATAGGCATTCTTGACAACGGTGTATTAGAGATGGTCTCTATGTTTTGCTCCATAGTTTGATTTTGCATTTGCATGCTTTTACCAAAGCATGAATTTTCAGGCAAGCCAACATTAATAGGAATGTATGGGCTACATTGAGCGGTTAGGAAGTTGCTAACTAAAGGCTTTAAAACTTGCAGTTGTAAGTGCTAGGGTTGTGTGTTTGGTGGTGATTATTATTTTTTTATTTTAAGAGATGTAGGGGAATGTATTATGAGTGATTGCAGGGCTTGTAGATTTTGGGAGGTGGAAGATCAAAGGGTGGTCAAGACATATAAGGAAAGATTTGGATATTGATTGTTTATGTTGTGGCTGATTTATTGGGAAGCTTAAGGGAAAGTTAGATTTGGAGTTATGAGTGGTGTGAACACTCTTTGGGAAGCTACGGATGTTAGGAATAAGGATCTTGAGTTATTTAGGGTGGTTTTGTGAAGGTTTTCGTATAGAGATTGAAAAGGAGAATTTGTTGATTGAGTTTGGACATAATTTGGGTAGCTCGACTATTTTGTAAATAATTCGGGCGCTAATGTGCGAACTTAGAGAAGCTCCAAATCACTAAAGGAGTTGGATGGATGAGAAGTATATAAAAAAGAAGCCTCACAAATAAAATAAAAATAAGAAGTCTAAAATCTCTCACTAAAGAGGGATCTCCAAAACCACCAAAATAAGGATAAATGGTTAGCCATCAAGTATTCCCTAAGGAAAAAGACAAAGATTTCTCGAAAAAAAATTCTACTTCAATTTCAATTTCATTTTTTTATTGATTTCATGGTATTTATAAATATTACACATAAGGTGAAGACAAGGAATTCAAAGGATCGTCAAATTATAATAAATACATTGTTAGTTTTTTTTTTTTTAACTTTATAATTATCTGGAAAATTCAAATGCCTTTTATTTGATTGAATGAAGTTGATAGAAGATGGAGCAACCCTCTATTTTAAAAGATGGCTGTCCATATTTGTTTTGACTTGGGCTTTAATGGCTTAACAATGTGAGATGGTACTGGTGATGTGAAACTATAGACCCTACTTGGGTGATGTGAAACTATAGATCTTACTTTTAACAAAAATTCTAGCTCATTATATATTTTTGATATTGATGCTCTTGATTCCAAATTGTATTGTCCTTGAGTTCAAAATGAAAACCAACATAAAGATAATAATAAAAATAATAAAATATAATAGAATCAATGCTACTAATAGTTATGGATATGGTGATTGGTCTATTTGAACCTCTCCTACATCTAAAGGTGGGGTAGAAATTGAATTCATTTCATTCAACCCTTCTATTTTTGGCTTCATTCAATGATCCGGACAGGTCCCTATGTATTGAAGAAATAGGGAATAACCTATAAATATTCAAATTCAAAGCCAATAATGAAAATAGGGTTTAATGCGTACAACTTGTAACAAAGTTCTAAAATCTAACAAGTGTTCTAGTGTTAACTCAATAGAAGTGATAGCACACTCAATGGTTTTAGAAACCAAATTTGTAAACTTATGTAATTCACCTACAAGTGTAACCCAATAAGTGTCTTATGTTATTGAATCAAATGTTAGGACATATGAATGAGCAACAAACTCAATGTATTGGATTTATTCAACCATGCATGCTTATGAATCTCTTAATTCATCAAACACCAGGCAATATGAGACGTAATCATAAAGTATTCTTATAGTAAAGATGATGATTATAATGTTAAATAATGCGAATTGTGATTAACAAAACATAAAGCACAAGGAATGAGATCTATTGAAAAACTTATGTATAAGAATGTGAGCATCAAATCATCGCTTTGACATTTCAACTAAGCAAGAATTTTAATGTGCAAGAATTTAAATTTATTTAGAGAGTGAAGTCAGATAGGATTTTTATGTTGTCTGGTATCTAATCAGCCAATATCTATGCCTAAGCACCTTATTTGCTTAAGATTCCACTAACTCTCTTTTTATACGTGAGAAACTTCCTCCTTAATGACACAATGGTCTACACTTTGTGTTCTCCTACATTTGGCTACCACAACGGCAACACTAATCTTCTTTATGGGCTAAACAAATATGAAATTATGGATTACAAAGTTTATACCTTCCAAGTTCCATAAAGCTTTGGTGTATGAAGCTACAAGATTTTTATGCTTGATTGTACAAAGTTTGAATTGAAACTCAATGCATAATAACTAAGATTGAAAGACCGGCTAGGCAATCACCCAAAATATTGCTTTTAAAGGATTTGCACAGGATGAACTCCTTGATTTCTTCATAAAAAAATGTCTCAAAATGATTTTGAATAGTACAATCATAATTCTAGTTTTTTTCTCCTTTCTACTAAAAATATAACACGCACACGCGTGCGCAAACGCAAACACACACACACACAGATATATATATATATATTATTGAAAAATGTGTTTAGTATATATAGTTAAAATCAAATTAATTTTATCTTGTGTTTATTATCCTTGAGTTCTAGGTTGAATTCTACTCACTAAATTTACAATGAATAGCACCTCAATTGACACACTCGACTAATGAACTTTGGATCTTCACGCTGTGCCATTGAATGCATTGAATTCATCATCTTAAGCTTGCTATTAAATTGCAAGTATTACAAACTTGCTTAGTGGACATTTCTTTATGAAAAACCCTAAAAGGAACACCTAGCAAACTGTTTAATAATACCTGATGAAATCACTAATGAGCTAATCATAATATATATGATGGACATTGATGCTCATGTAATCAATAATTTCTCTAATAAGTTTTCTGTGGTATTCATTGTGATTCCCATCTATTAAACTGCTAATAGGTAGCAAATCTTTAAAACTATGTTTTAAAGTGGGTTGCTATTAGTCAGTATTGGACTATAAGTCTAAAAACAGTACTTGGCTACTAGCTATCCATCTTGACTCGAATCATCTTATTTAATTGGAATCCTTGTATGTTTTGAGCTAGTGGAGTTTCTTACTGGTGCTCACCTTTGAGGTTGAGTTCAATGTCCATCTTTGCTGCTACAAAAGACGTGCTGTTATCAAAAGATATGAGAAATCATCCTCTTCAGTTCTTTAATTCTTCCTTCAAATTTTTTGTTGCTATTGCTCCCATTATTTTTAGGCAGTGGCGCTAGTGTTTTTTTTTTCTTGCTGTTTATTTTTTCTCTCTAACTGATTATGATGGCGGCAGGAAAAATCTATTACTTAGGCAACATTGTGTCTGATCTTCCAATTTTCCTTAATTTTTGGAGTTACAATAGCTAACTATTATTGCATCTACTAAATTCTTGTTTTTATCTTTGCAGTTGTTGAGCATGCGTATCATTTGGCAAGTGGGTCTCAAAGACAACGCCTTTTGATGGAAATGTACTCGACTGAACTTCAATTATTCAAAGACCTTACCTTGACAAATGCTGGAAGGTAATTGCGCTATACATTTTTTCCAATGGCTTGCGCATCAGTTTTGTACTCTTAGCTGTGAATTATAGATTCAACGATATATTATCTGCCATGAAGGCTTTTTTTCATGCATTAGCTTCTGCTTGCATCATCCTATTTTGTTAGCTTCAACTAGTGTGCAACATGCTCTGCATTTAATGGATGCAAAATGGTTGAACTTTTTTTCTTGGTATCTGAATTCCTCAGCATGTATAGCTAATTTGTGTGTGTTTTCTGATTACTCAAGTATGATTAGTGATCACTAGGATGCAAATTTAATAGGTTATTGTTTTGGGCGTTACTTCAGTGTGTTATAGAAAATTCCACAAACTATTTGGAGTTTTTACCCATTCATATTTGTTGCGGTATGAATATGATATTTTTGCAAAGTGTGGGGCCACATCATCTCGTTCTTTGTGTTTTGCTAGTTCACTTATTTAGCACATCATGTGCATGCCTCCTAATATGTAATCATCCCGAAGCTACATGCAGGAAAATCCATCATTTGTCCTCTGTGGCATTAAGGTGCTCCGTATTTTTGAAAATTTGATTTTATGATGATGAACACAAGAGCCAAGGAGACCTTTATGATGATAAACACTTAGCTTTTCTTTAAATTTTCTCTTCAAATGACCTAAAAAGTTAGGCATATGAGCACATTAATCATTAGTCTTTTAATCAATGAATTTCATTGAGATAAATAGGCTTAAGCACTGTGAAATATGTCCAATACTAGCATATAGCTATTAATCTTAACCTTATTAACCATTAGAAACCATAAGATAAAAGCCATACGAATCATTATTCGAGTTTATCATATTAACAATTGGATCATACGATACAATTGGATCATATGCATGATCAGCTCTCAAAATTGATTGGATTAGAGAAGATTGTACTATACAATTAGCATATTACAATAATATTCATAAACTTTTAAATCATTAATTATGTTGCAACGACTAGTTTAATGACAAGATCAAATTTATGATTATATTATTTGATCATCATCATATTATATGATATATATCGTACTGTATGATTTGATCGTTTAGTTCAATCTACTGTAAACCAAAATATATGCTAAGTTCAAAAAAATAGTTCAATACTCAAATTATATTATTTGATTGAGTGGTACAATACCATGCGATGGTGTTTGAAAATGTTGGTTTTACAAAATAGTTTTGTATTTAACATGTAAAAGTGTTTTCACTATTTGTTTTGTTGTACTTATTAATAAGCAACACATTAGCATATTTTTGTTAAATTTATAAACAATATTATTTTTGCATATTTTAGCTAAATATAAACTCAATCAATATTACAATGAAACTAAACGGTCTAGACTTTTGGCAAAGCTCGGGTCTTGATTTTGATTGTTGCTATCTTAAAAGATTTATGTAGAAGCACTTAGCAAATCACATTAAATGACACCACATAAAGTTTGTAATCATTAAATCAATAGTGATCCACATATGAAACACATGGGCTAATAGGTGAACACAGGATTCTTGTAATCACACCAAGCCTGTTGGACATTATGTATCTTACTCTTAATTCTACTTATGCAGGTTGATTTTTAGCTTAATATTGTTAAATCTTAGCCGTCGCTTGGCCCTTAATCTCACGGCTAGTATGGAGATCCGCGAGAGGCTCACTTGGATCATGCTGATCTCCTTGTTAAATCCCAGCCATCCCTTGGCTCTTGATCCTATGGCCAACATGGGGATTTGTGGGAGGCTCACCTGGATCATGTCGATCTCCTTACATATTTGGGTGGCTGATTTGGGAAGGATTATATTTTGCAATTATGCATGATTATATAGTTATTTGTTTCTTTATGAAGAGACCTTATATATATCTATAAATAAGGATAGTTTTGTGTAATAAAATTAAGCCTTTTCCCTCTCAAATTCTCTGAATTTAACATGGTATCAGAGCCTAATGATACATAATCCTCCGGCTTTCATTATCGTTGTTGGAATTCTGAGGGCTATTGTTCCAGGCTGCTTTGTCATGCCTTTATTGCAGGCCTTCCCTTATTGTTATTACTCCCTTGCTATCCTATCTGTAACCCAAACAACTTTCATTGTTTCCCTACACCTTGTATGCTTGATTAATATAGCTTTCATCGCTACCCTTTGCCGGCAAACAAATTTTCTCAAAAGCTCGGGATGTTGCTTAAATATTCAAAATGAAGGTCAAGGTGGGAAGCACAAAACAAGGAAGCAAGACTGTGACTGAATATGCCACTCTCCTTCAAAGCTTGTGGCAAGAACTTAATTGTTACATGCATAGAGACCAAATATCCGGAAGATGTTGCTATCTTAAAAAGCTTTATTGAGAAAGATAGAATGTATGACTTTCTTGCAATATTAAATATGGAGTTTGATCAGTTTAGAGTTCAGATCCTTGACAAAGAAGAGACACCTTTATTAAATGAGACCATTTTCTCTCATTCGTGTTGAGGAAATCCCTCTGTTTAAAATTGCGCAATAAGAGGCGCGCCTATGCGCAATTTGACCCAAAAACGCCTCGAGGCTTACGCAATTCCTCTCCTGGCAGAGGCGTACGCCTCACCTGGTCAGAGGCGCGCCTCAGAGGCGCAATTGCGCAATTCTGGGTGAGACGTACGCCTCATAGAACCGGTCCCAACCACTTAAAATGAAGCCTTTTCTCCCCTTAATCCCGCACGGCTTCCAGGTTATCCCGAAATTTTCCTTCCCGTAGCCTGTGTTCGCGAAACAGAGGGGTTCCCGCACGTCGGCTTCCCTTCCCGCCGCCTCTCCCGTCGGCGCCGCCTCTCTCCGGCGAACTTGAAGAAATATTGCAAGAAATCATGCCACACAAAAGAGACATGCTGGAAGTTATATGAAAAACCTTCAAATAAGGAGTGAAATTAAAGAAGTGGATTAAAGGGGGGGGGGGGGGGGGGGGGGGGGGGGGGGGTTGGAGGGGCATCACAATCTAACACTACAACAATTCAGTCTAGCTTAGAAACACAGTCCATCTTTTAGAGAATTTAACAAAGAAGATATTGAGAAGTTAAAACAACTCTTGGTATCACTTAAAAAATCATCTGTATCTTCTTCTTATGCACTTTCAGGTAAGTTTTTCATATCCATTATATTAAGTCTCTCTAAAAATCATTTGAAAGATTTATGGATCATTGACTCAAAAGCCACAAATCATATACACACTCCATTACCCATTTCAATTACACTCCGTGCCCGAGTAATAAGCAAATCATCACTGTTGATGGTTCTCTTATCACAGTAGCCAACCAAGGAGACATACTCCTATCTTCCTCTCTTACTCTTGAAAATGTACTCCATCTACCTCAATTATCCACAAACCTAATCTCTATACAAAAACTTACTAGTGACTATAATTGCTAAGTATTATGGACCCTACTTGTTGCTTATTTTAAGACCAGGAATCGAGGAAGAATATTGGACTTGCTAAGGAGAAAGATGGACTGTACTACCTGGAAGAGCCGAACACACCTATTATTATCAATAATAGTTATTCCATGTTATCCATATCTAATAAAAAATTTACTATTTGGCATCATCATTTTAGATTAGAGCATCCATCTTTCGATGTCTTAAAAAATATGTATCCAAAATTTTTGTTAGAAAATATCAGAAATGATATTTCTTTATTAGATTTAAATGAGAATTTGACTCTTAATAGGACACAATGGAGAAAAAGGATTAATGTAGTCGACCCCACGTAGTGGGATAAAGGCTTGATGTTGTTGTTATTGTTGTTGTATTGAAAAATGAATAATTTTATTGTGAAATTTATGAGTTACCAAACATAAACACGTTTTTTTTTCAAACAAAAATGAGGGATGTATAATCCCTTCTACCTTATTTATAGTGATATCTGGGGACCCACAAAAATCCCTAACATCTCAGGGTCTTGATGATTTGTATCATTTATTGATGACCATACTCGAGTCTCTTGGATCTTTCTTCTAAAAATAAATCTGATGTTAGCACTATCCTCATTTTTCACATCATGATCCAAAACCTATTCGGGGTAAAAATAAATAAATTTCAGTCTGACGATGCCAAAGATTTATTTAACCAAACCCTATTCTCTTACTCTAAAAAAAGTTATCATTCACACCCCGCAACAAAATGGAGTTGCAAAAAAAAAAGGTCACCTTCTTTCCTTTACACGTGCAGTTTTATTTCACCACAATGTACCCAAATCCTACTGGGAGAAAGCCCTTCTGACTGTCATATATCTCATAAATCGACTACCTTAAAAATCTTGGGACTAAAAATACTAATGAATATTCTATCTTCTTTTTACCTTGAAATCCGAACCCATAATAACGTCACACCTAAAATTTTTGGGTGCATTGTCTATGTTCACATTTACAGTCAAAAATAAAGGAAAATTAGATCCAACAACATTTAAGTGTATCTTTGTTAGATATTCATCCATCCAGAGAGGCTATAAATGGTATCACCCCTCCAAGAAAATCCTTCCATCTGTTGATGTTGCTTTTGATAAACAAAAAAATTATTTTACCAAACCTCATCTTTGGGGGAAAGACTGAAACTAAGGAAGATGAGAAGTCCCCTTGACCTTCTAGCTCCACCTTAAACCAATCCTCCTAAACCTGAAATTAAAGCTGAGGAAATTGAGGACAAAGCTATTACGGATAACATGAGGTTTGGAAATGTATATTCCAGGCGTACAAATCCAAATTATGCTCTATATCAGATCTAAGAATCTGAACCATCTCCTGAAATTGAGGTAAACACAAGTTCACCTAAAAAATCTCCCGTGTACCCTGTAACTAACTTTATATCCTTCCATAATTTATCACATTTACACAAAAATTTCCTGATTACACTAAATGATATTCATATTCTTAACAATAATTTGAAGTCTTATCTGAAGAGAATTGGAAAAGTGTCATGAAAGATGAAACACAGGCCATGGAGAAGAACAATACTTGGGAGATCATCGATCTACCAGTAGGAAAAAACCCAGTCAGTTTCAAATGGGTGTTCTTTGTGAAATGTTTTAGGAATAATGCAAGATTGGTAGCAAAAGGGTACACTCAGACTTACGATATTGACTACCAGGATTTTTTTGCACATGTGACCAAGATGAACACCATGAGGATCTTGTTCTCACTAGTTGCTAATTATAACTGACATCTGGAATAGCTGGATGTCAAAATTGCATTCCTGTATGGAGACTTAGAGGAAGAAATGTTTATGGAGATTCCACTAGCTGTTAAGGAGAATTTTGGGGGTAACAAACTATATAAGTTAAAAATGGCTCTATATGGGCTAAATCAGTCACTTAGAGCTTACTTAATAGATATCAATAAAGCCAAGGGGTCCACACATTATTCTTCAGCACTTAAACTCATGGGGAGTCACAATTTTGTTGATTTATGTGGATGATATCATATTGATTGAGAATGATGAAAATGAGAATGTGATTCTAAGGAAATATTTTGCCAAGGAATTTAAGATTAAAAAACTTGGTAGATTGAAATATTTCTTGAAATTGAAGTTACCCACTCCAACAGAGGATTTTCATTTCACAATAAAAATATATTATTGATCTTCTTAAAGAAACATGTAAACTTGCTTGTAAACCGACACCAACACCAGTAGAGCCAAATCTCAAATTAGGGGAAGCTAAGAGAATCCAAACGTATATAAGAGAGCTTATCAGAGACCTGTGAGAAAACTAATCTACCTTTCCCACACCATACTAGATATAATCTTTATTGTAAGCGTGGTCAGTCAGCTCATGTAAAATCCAAAGCAGACTCACATGCAAGCAATAGACAGAATACTGCACTACCTCAAGAAGAATATAGAAAAAAGGATTCTCTTTAGAAGAGAATGTGAAATAACCCTAGAAGCGTATATTGATGCAGATTATGCATGATGTAGGTTATGTAGGATCACTAGTAGATAGATGATCTACCTCAGGATATTGTACATTCCTTGGAGGAAACTTTGCTACATGGAGGAGCAAGAAATAGAATGTGGTGGCAAGATCTAGTGCAGAAGTAGAGTTCAGAGCTATGACCTTAGCTTTATGTAAGTTACTATGGATCAAGATGATTCTAAAAGACCTAAGAATCAAGTGACAATGATTCATGAAGCTACACTGTGATAATAAATCAACAATCAACATAGCTCACAATCCAGTTCAACATAATTTTAGAAACCAATTCTTTGAATTTAACATATGTTTGGTTGATGTGTTCCCATAACCAAGCAAGATATGACCCCAAACCAAGGTCAAGATTGAACCATATTTTGGGCCACAGACAAAAGAACTCAAGTAACATTCAAGGCCAAACCAAGCTCAATATTGAGAGGGATTGTAGCTTGAGTGAACTTGAAGTTTGTTGCATCCTATGATGCATCGACACTTCTCAAAGAGGCATGCAGTATCTGACACGTATTCGACATGACACGCATTCAACACGTGTCCAATTAAAAAATATTAAATACAAATTAGACACACATGTCCAATATACTTGTCTTAAATACTTTTATGAAATTTTTGTTTTAAATATAATTTCTTGTGTTTAAAATTTTATTTATTTTAAATATAAATAGTTAAATTTCTTATTTTCTATCCACATCACCAAATCAATCGCCCGCACTCAAAACCCCATTCATCAAATATTTTCATTTTCATCTCTCTTTTGGTGGGTCAAAACTTTGATTTCACAATAATGCTCGATGCCATCTCAACATCGATGTCATTACAACATTGATATTTCAAAACCATCTCAACATCAATGTCTGACACTATCTTGACATTGATGCTCAACACTAGCAATTTCTATACCCACAACCTGACAACTCATCTTTATTTGATGTCATCTTAACAACGACAAGTAATGCCTTCTAAACATCGATGATAGATGACCTCTTGACATCGACGACCAATACTTCCTGCATAACATTGATGCCCGACGCTCGAAAACATTGTCGTCTCCTCTTTCGATGTCTAAAACACATCATCGACGCTCGACTCTTGACATTCTAATGTTAATCAATTTAAGCATAAATTCTAGTTAAATGACTTATTATTTCTAAATTATTTTTAATATTATACTTATTCAATTTTTATATACTATTTTTAAAATATAAAAATTATAATACCATGTCTAACCCATCTCCATGCCCTATATTTTCAACAATTAACGTGTCCCGTATCCGTGCCGTGTCGTATTCGTATCTGTGTATCATAGGTTGTTTCTGTATTAACATTGAGTTTTATATTTGGAACATGATACGGTTTGAGCTCATATCAATTCTGAGTTGTTTACATGCAGCCTTTTCATGATGTTTCCAAGCATAGGTTTAGTTGCTCGAAATCAGTTTCACCATTCATAAAAGAATCTTCATTATACTTCATTTTTTTTATGCTCAAGTTTTTTTTCCCTTCCTCCACTTATTGGCATTTTTATTTTAGCTTTATTTTGCAAGTTGTTACCTTTGCAATCAAGAGTTGTTGGCATATCTCAAAGGCGGATTTTTGTTTTCCCTTATGTCTGATTTGTAAGATTATTTGTTTCTGCGGGACTTTATTTTGTTAGTGGTAGTTAATGTGGTCTATCCCACTTCTATCAGCTTGGCAGACTTAATTTCAAAACTCAAACTACAGAAATCTTCGGTATTACAACATATGACCTCTATAATTCAACCACTTCTAGAAAAGGGGATTGTGGACTACTCAATCATACACGCCACATTAGTAGAGTATTTTACAATAGCTGACAGGGTAATAATTTTCAATTTGATGAAATCATTTAACATAACTTGTAAATTTTATTTAGCGTTATAACTATTCTAATTAATTTGATTTGCACTTTTCGAAGTCCTCTGCTGCAGATGTGATTCAACAGTTGCTGCCTCTTCTCTCTCAAGAGTCTGTCACTGATGACGGCCTTCATGCATCTAGTAAACGGAAAAACAAAAGAAGGAAGACGAGAATTCCCCTTGTGAACATGATGCACACGAGAGATGGACTTAAAGTTGGCATCTTTTGTATCAAGCATGGAACTGCAAAGGTATGTTACGAGGGTTTGTGTATTTAGCCTTTCTGTTTATCTTATTTTTATGATGATACCGTCCATTAGTAATTTATAAAAAGTTTCTTTCAGAATTTCTGATATTGGTGATTTCTTTTGTACAAGTAGCTAACAGTTTAAGCTACTTCTGGTTATTTTCTTCAGTACCTGTGAACTGTTTCTTTTCTTCCTTTTAATCAACAGGATAGAAAGAAAATTGTTAAGGGAATTAAGGATCACATCAGAAAGCTAGCATTGGACCAGTATGGGAGTCTTGTGAGTACCTCATTTAGTTTTAAAGCGTGTATTCCTGTCAAGTTTATATTGTTATTTATAATCCTAGTCAAGCAATTACGTTGCTATTTGCAATTTATACATAATTTTGTGAACTTAACCGATATTTTTTTATGCTATTAGTTTTAAATTGTTCAATCTGCACTCGAAAAGCAGATGCACAGTAATGATCAAAATTGTTTGTTCGTTATGCCTCCATCTATCAATTCTATTAGCTAACATTTCCACGCATTATGCAATGTGCATTTTATGTAGTGCAATAATAATATGAGTTGCTACTTATGATATTCATGATGTTTGCCACATTAAAATTCATAGATAAGATGTATGTTTTTGTGTATATAAATATATGTTTAAAAAATTTTTGTTTTTGTTTTTGTTTTCTTCATTAATATCTACGTCAGAGGCCTATCTCAACTCTTTTGCGAGTACTTTATGAATGCTCCATTTATTCCTTTCTGGGCTAAAAATTTTATTGTGCATCACAAAAAAATGGAATCAGCTTTTAGCTCTAATTGAATTTAGTTTTAGTTGGGCTTTTATCAAAATGAACTATATAGCTTTTGGTTGAAACAAAATGTATTTGTATGCACGTGCATTTGTATATTGATATTTGTATATATGAAACTATGCATTTGTGGATGTATTGTTGCAGGTAAGTTTTTGAATTCTAGATAAAAAATTTTGATCATTTTTTTTGGCTTGGTCTAGATCAGACCTAAATAAACTAGCTAGGCTAGGCATTGAATTTTAATTAGATTGAGCCAGCCTTTATTTAGGCTTAACTAGAATCAATACCATACTTATTGGCTTTACTCTTGTTCTTGGGGAGTTTGCATCAGTTTGAGATCGAAGTTTTCAAATCCCTAATTCCTTTTAATTGCTAAATAACACAATAGTTTTGTTTTATGCAAGTATTTTTGCTGATGTGCTTGTTATTTTGTCCTCATTCCACATCTTTTCCTTTTAGATTTTTCATATTAATTTATGTGCTAGCTTTAGTGGTGGATGCTATGTCTTTTCATGGTACATGTTGAAACCACCTCAATCTATTTTTCACAATCTTATTATCATTCGTCAGCACAAATAGAAACTGAACAAATCATTAACCGGTGGCTGAGCTCCAACTTCTAAACTGACAGCGCATCAACTTGAATCCATAAATGGGTGATTCCAAAATCAAACAAAGTTTTAATCCATGAGCCAAAGCAGAAAATTCAGCAAAATATGCCTTCTGAGTGCCCAAAAAGATATTAAAAGGAAAAAAATTTAATGACCCGAATTATCTCTAAGCAAGCCACCAGCAACTGCTTCTGGAGTTCCTCTAGCACAGCCATTAACATTGAGCTGTGACGAACCCATCACCATTTAATCAAAATTGAGCTTCACCAACCAGCTTCAGGTTTCCACCATCTAGCAGTCTTGTGATTCTAGAAGTTCTAGGGGGAGGACACATTGAAAAATAACCATACAATAAACTCCTCCCTTTAATAGCCCAATCATCAATCAGCTTGGCTTTTATTTACAGGCGACAGCTTAATCTGATTATCAATTTGACACACAATACTACTTGCGCAAATCTTTTTTCCCTTATGTTTAGAGTCATTTCTATTCCCTTATAGAAACCACAGAATGCAAATTGGAATCAAATACCTGATTTGACCAGGCTTAACATTCATCACATAATTTTTCCAAGCAGTAATTACTAGAGTGACAGAAAATGTATTAGACAACTTCATAAAAAAAAAAAACATTATGAGCTGGCCACACACTCGAAGCACTTCACTATTCCAGAAGACATGAAAGAACAACACTGACACCTTGAAGCCAACTGGAATGCAAAGCTTTGCATCCTAACATCAACAGTCAGAGCAGCATGAAAAATTATCCAGACAAATAGAGAAACTGTAATGGGAATAGATTTATGCTATAGAAGTTTTAGAATTGAACTAATGCCCTAGATATAATCATCAACTTCCCTGCCATTTTGAACCTGAAACTAGAATCAGGAGAGATTTGACACTCCGCCTATGAGCATTTGAAATGTTAGTAGTTTGTGTGATAACATAACCAGGTAGCAAAGACTGCAGCTTAAACAGATCGCCATCTTCATTTTCAAAAGACTTAAGATTTTCGCAGAAGTATGAACTACAGCTGGAAACAAAGCAGCCACAGTAGTAATTCCAATACCAAACATCCTTTCAGAAAACACCTTACCAGCACCATTAACCCAGCATATGATATTTTCAGCAACGCTTCTGTGGCATAATGTCATCAGGGTAAAAGAATCTCAAGTTCTAACCGCAATCTCCATAGGTTATGTATATATAAGAACAGGAGCCAAATATTTTGTTTAACTAAATCCAGGACTGAATGATGTCTACACATTTTTAAATCTAAACTGAGAAGGATAGTGGAAACAGATTTAATGGCATAAATTAACAAAGGAGCATGATCAGCAGTTGTTTTATTAAGATGAGTAACTTCGATGTAGGTAAAATGATTCAATCGGTCCAAGGACAACACTTGATCCAATCTGATTATACCACAACGGTAGACCAAGTAATCAGATTTTCCATAAATCTTGCAAAAGTAAGGACATCGTCTATAATAGTATCAACAAACTCCTCAATAGTATTAACTTTTGGATGGGCACCACTTTTCTTTTGCATCATTGAAGGATGATATTTAAAACCACAGCTATCATCCACTACTCAACTTCCATGTCAAAGTTCTTAAATCATTATGTAAAATTCTCCTATTGACCCTTAAGAAATTATCATACACAGAAGTCCCATAGATGGTTCTTCTCCAACAACTTTAGTATACAACATTTGTTCAATATCTTTTACAATAGAGCAACTAAGCACGTCCTTTAAAAAAAAAAAAAACATATTTTATTTGACACATTAGCTACACAATTATTAAAACCCAAGTATCTACATTTATATGACAACTGAGTTGCAAGAATCATAGGTTCGAAAATCGCCGGCATATGTAACTTGCACTAAACAGAGAATTTTTTAAGTCTTCACTTAAAAATATTACCTAAAAATGCTTATAATAAAACCTTTAGATAAGCATGATTTTTTCAATGTTAACATTATATTGTCCGCACAAATGACACGAAAGAAGTATATGTAATCCTCAGAATGACCTCAAAAATACAAAATCATCGATGTATCTATAATTGACTCAACACACTCAACATTATGATTTTCTTCACCACTAGCATTAATGTCCTTTTCACTAGAGCATTCAGGATCATTGATTAAAAAATTAGTTTGCAAAGCTGACTTAAAAATAAATCATCATAAACACATGACCTGACCGTGTTGAGGTATGTTTTAGCCATGTGGCGGTATGTCCTGTCCTTGTACGGCTCTAATTTTGATGATGTACATTAAACATATTTTTTTCGTGTTGAACGCATGCTATCCAACACACACAAATGGCTTTATGAAGTATTCGTGCTTCCTAGAGTTTTGTCTAATCCTATTAATAATAATTTCTATACAACAGACTCCCTTTAGCTCTTTTTACTTGTTTTCTTACATTCGTCATTCTATTAACTCATGCAAAACTGTTAATATCTTCTTTGCCTCTTTATTTTAGAATCTGAAGAATATTTTTCCCAGATTTTCTATATGCTCATATCTAGTGTTTACCAACAGCTGCTCTCCAGCATCCTTTCAGTTGTTGATGACACTAAGCTTGTAACAAAGGTCAGTATATCATTCAAAGTTGCTGGGTTCTAGACTTACTAGATTTAACCTCCATGTCCAATTTCAGATTATCATACGTGAGCTACAGTCTATGCTAAAAGAACTTGTTCTGGATAAGGTGTGAATTCATATAATCTATTCCATTCATCAATTTGATATACAGTCGTTTTTATATTTCTTAAAAATGCTTGTTTTTTTGATGAAATACCAGAATGGAAGGCGTCCATTATTGCTGTTGCTCCATCCGCAGTGCCACCGCTATTTTACCCCTGATGATCTAGCTTGTCTTAATTCAACCGTACCTTCTCTTTGCACACAGGCAATTGTTTTAATGTTTTAACATTGATACATTTGTTGGTATTATAAAACTATAAAGCGGGTCTAAATTTTCCCATACATTAGGATGAGAAGGAAGAGGGGGCCAGTGAAGCAGGTCTAGAAAAGATATTAGAAATTGATACAGAAGCCATAACGACTCAGAACAACAAGTACAATGATTCTTTGAAGACCATGCAATCAGCTGTGGGAGGTAAGAAGGAAGCTTTAGTAAGGAGAAAGGAATTATTGGTGGAGAGTGGTCTGGCTGAGGTGAGACATTCCCCTTTAATCTAACAAGTGTGCGAGTATCAAAACAGAATTATTTTCTGTCTGCGTATGGAGATGGCCCTACTATCCGCTTTTCCAAGTTTTATGTGTTCAGAGCTTAATGAATCAAAAAAGCTGAAGGAAAATATGTAGTATGGTATTTTGGAAAGAAAATTTCTTTATCACTATTAATTTGGAACAAGAGAAAGTTGTTACTACTTGAAGGGGTTATTCTATAAGGTTAACATGTCCATGTGCCCGAATTATTTGTTTTGAATTTTATACTGTCATTAGATTGGGCCAACAGAATCACTACCACACCTTTTATAATAGCATTATTAGAAAAATTAGAAATCTAAATGATAATGAATGGATCATTTAAAAGAGATTATTATCATGTAGTTATATGTAGGATAATCCTCAATTCTTCAATCTATGCATCTTGTAGGTCATAATTTTCAGTTATGTTCCACACAGTTTCGGACTTTACTGGTTTCTTCATTAGTTCATGTATTGTATTGCTAGTCATTCAATTGTGTTATCTTTTTCCGTCTGCAAGCTTTTTCTACTGTTCTCTTGTGAACTATATCCAAAATGTCTTTCGTTAACTCTTTTTGTATACTGTTAGAAGCATAGGTTGTGATATTTTCCTTGATGGTTGTGACCTTCCAACTAAGTGGATTTTGTATTCTTGGCGTAATGAATTCTTCAGTTTCTGTATCTTTTAGCTTATATGCTGCTGTTATCTGTTTAAGTGCCGTGCTGATGCATTTATATCGGAAAATCTATATCTTTAATCCTTTTTAACTTTTAATTTAGAGGTAGCATTGCCGCACTTCAATTTTAATGATTTCGTTGTCTTTTTAAACACATGGTTTTTTCAATCATTTACTCAAGTGCACTTGTTTCTTAAGTTTTGTTATTTTTCTCCTCTAGCAAACTTGCTCCCGTCTTCTTTCACTAGTTGAGTTGCGGTACGTGTGGTGCCTTCTTTTCTTTTATATATCAGTAGCGGAAGTCATTGGTTGAGATGTTTGACTTTATCACTGCAATCTGCTTACCGTAAAGTCTGAAACAATCTTTCTTGGCTTATGTTAATTGGTAAATTTGGCTAAATGTCTCAGTGTCTAATCGAGACTTGTATCGACACTGCTGATGAGCTACTTCGATCAAACTTTGGCAGAGAAGTAATATTTGAGGTGATTCTTTTCTCTTTCTCAAATTACGTGACCATTTCATATGCATATTCTGTTTAAGGCAACTTATTGATGCGGATATGCTATGGAAAAAGAATTAGTAACTTGTAGAGAACTCATCCATTTATTGATAGAATGTAAAAAACTTAAGCAACTTCACAAACATAGGGTGATCATGCTGTTTCACTTTGTTTGCACAGCTTTTTGATGCTCTTCAGAGGTAATTATCTAAAAAAAACACTTTCTTTACTTTGAATGCACATCATTGTTTTTCTTTTAGATAAGTGAAGAAGCCCAAAGTAATGCCCTCACTATTCACTTGTGGCAAATTTAATCTAGATTATCGTATTGCTCCAATTTTGTCTCTTGACTATGCAAAATTGATTCAAATTGTCTTCTTATATAAAAATGATTGAAAATTTAGATAAACAATTAATCCTAATTTAGTCTCTTGATTATACGAAATTGATCCCAAGTGGACTATGAGGGACTAAATTGGGATCAATTTTTTATGGTCAATGGATAAAACTAGGGATATGTTATACTTTGGGACTAAATTGGCTACATTCAAATAATTGGAGGATTATTTTGAGCTTTTTCCCCTTAAGATAGGTATATTACCTTATTTCTCAAAGGATGTTTTTGTTAGATATATTCTTTACTAGAGATAGAGTTGAAGGTAAACATGAATTATGGAGGTCAACCTTAGAGTCTAAAGGTTTTCGCTTGAGTAGATCTAAAACTGAATATATGAAGTATAATTTAAGTAGTAATAGAACTAGTGTAGAAAAGTTCCCCTAAAACTTAAGGTAAAATTCTACAAGATGGTGGTGAGACCTACAATGCTTTATGGTGCCTTATGGTGGCCATTAAAAGAGAATCATAATACTAAGTTAAGTGTGGCAGAGATGATGCTCATGTGGATGAGTGGATTTATCCTTAGAGATAAGAAACGAAATGAGCATATACGTGAAAAGGTTGGAGTAGCTCCAGTGGAAGATAAGATTAGAGAGAGTCGCCTTAGATGGTTTGGTTACATAAAATGTCGACCTTCCGATGACCCGGTTAGGAAAGTAGATGTATTAGATTTGACTTATATTAAGAAAGGTAAAAAGACTTAGTTAGAAAATATTAGAAATGATCTTTCTTTATTAGATTTAAACCAGAATTTGACTTTTAACAAGACAATGGAAAAAAATGATTCATGTAGCCGACCCCACGTAGTGGGACAAAGGCTTGATATTGTTGTTGTTGTTGTTATTCTATCAAGTAGTAGTGAGAGTATGCTTCATATGTCTTTTGCATTTTTATTTATACCCATAAACGAGTGATTTTTCCTTGTGCATTTTCCTATTATTTAGAGATAATGCTGGTTAATCATCTTCATTTGCCTTCAGCAAGATTTAATATCTTTTTATGTTGTTGATTCAATTTTTGTTTGTTTTGCTTATTTTCCTTTAATATTCATGCATGTGGTGCTTTTGGGGGGAAGCTGTTGCCGCATTATCAACATGTCTTATATATGTATTTCATTTTTCTTTTGGGCTTCTTCTAACTTGGCTTATTATTGAACCCTGGATAATTAGTTTCATGCTGTATTCATAAATACACATCAAATATGCCTTTTACATTGTTGGAAAATTTTGGCAGAATGACCTGTCTTCTGGCAATGCATCTATCTTACTTATTTAACCTTTATGTTAACTAAAGATTTTGTATAGAAAAATTTTGATAATTTGAACAGTTATAATTAATTTCTTTTCTGCTAAGGCCTTTTGACCTATGTATTCATAGGCTGGCTTCTTATTGTTGAAACTTCTATTTTTTTGCTGCAGAATGGTTCAGAATTAAACAACTAAGGGTTAAATTGGAGTATGAAATTTTGTGAAGTTGGGGCATTAAAATATTCAAATTTTTTGGTTAATGAATTAGTAAAAAGTTTTGCTATGAGCTTCAACTTGCATAAAATTTGAACATTCTAATTATAGTAGAATGCCATCTTCATCCATTCCATTGATACATGCATCTATTTGTATAATAGTCAATGATGCGCAAAAGATGAAACCGGTCATTGATTGTTCATAAATGAACGCAGTGAAATTTTGTACTTTTTGTTTGATGTAATACCAAACTACATTTGTGTTGGTAAGGATGAATGATGTTGATTTTATTTGTACTCATGAAAAAATTTTCGTGGATGGGAAATATTTTCTTAGCCAAATGATTGAGCAAGAGCTTTATGCCAGTCTTTTTTTTTTCTAACTCTCTTCCAATAAGATCAGAATCTGTAGTGAACTTCTTGCTTTATTTCTTGCAGGTTGCTGTTGGTGGAAGTGATGGCATACTTCATTCTCTAAGTGACAGATTAGCTGATCTGCATAAAGCCATAGCTACAGTCGCTGCTTTTCCCAAGTCTGAAGAATCTGAAGCTGACCACATCTTTGAGAACTTCCACTCCAGCAGGACCATCAGAAAACTTATATTGGATTCTCCTTCCTTTGCTGAAACCTTATGGAAAATGGCTTTGGAAGGAAAGAGTGCGAAGTGGGCTAAAGGTCACAGGTAAAAAACACACACTTAGGTTTGTTTGGGACGACTTTTATTCTGCTTCTTAAAACAGCTTTTTAGTATAAAAATTTTAATTTTTATAATAAAAATTTGCTTTATGAAGCAGTAAGAAAGCCGTCTTAAAGGAAACCTTGCTTAATAATTTATCACCAAAATCCCAAATCATAGGCATTGATTAAATTTAATTTGCTGTTCGTTACAGTTGCAAGGTTGTTTCAGCATTCCTTGAATCATCAGAAATCAGTGTGAGGGATCTAACAAAACCCGAGCTCCAGCCTTTGGTTGATTCTGGCATTATTAAGCTCTCAGATCGAAAATAAGTTAAAAACAAGCTTAGTAATAGTAAACACTGATCCTTTAAGCTGGTACATTCACCATGGAGAACCACTCTATTTAGCATTGGAGGGTTGAGTTGAGGCATAGCTGCTTTTTTTCCTTAATTATTTACTGAAATATTTACTTGTAGTTTATTAGCTTATTATTTAATAAGTTTCTGTTATTGCTAGCTTCCATTTCTTTTGAATAGTTTGATGCCATTCCATATTACTTCTTTTTGTCGCCTTCAGCTTATTTGTTGCTGATCTGTAATCCAGATTCTTTTTGAGCTGCTCATTACCTGATTAACATACTCATTTGCATATTTTAAAATGTTAATTTATGTGGTCGTTTTAGAAGTTAGGTGATAAGCTGTTGTCAGAGAAGTTATGAAAAGTTATTGAAAGTTGTTGGCGCTGTTTGGTTGGAACTTTTATTTGGTTCGGTGTAAGGATGCAGAGGAACAATCGGTTGTAGGTAAAATCTCATCTATACCGAGGTGCACCGAGTTTTTTTGGAAAAACTCGGTACACCTCGGTATAGGCGGGATTTTGTCTATGACCGGATGTTCCTCTGTATCCGGTCAGAGGACATAATAATTGTTCGTTTGGTTGAGACTTTTATGTTTGAGTTATAGTGTCAACTTAATGTTGATTGTGCCTATTTGGTTATATCATTGTGTTGTAAAGGGTTGAGAATTAAAAATGCTCACAAATCATTAAATAAAATTAGGGGGATTGATATAAATGCTACATAGTTTTTATTTAATATTTTGTATTTATTTATATAATATTTAAAATTTTAAGCAACAAATATATTAATAAATTAAATTTTTTAAATAGAATAATATTTTTATGCATATATTTTAGTATGTATATATATTGACTAAATAATTTTACAAGAAATTATAAAAATTTAGATCAGTGAATTATGTGGTAAGCATATAAATTTTATAAAATCATTATGAGTAATTGCAATATTCATATTTTAAAATGCTAAAGACATACAATAATTAATCAAAAAATAAGTTTCACAACAATTTTTCTATTCATTGCAATCTTCCTAAGTTGTGTACTTCAACTTGTTGGCTAATAAAAGTGGCATAACACCTTATCTACAATTACAGAGAAATGTTGCATATAAAGTGAAGAAAGTATGATTTTATATGCCTTAATTTATATGCATAAAATTTACATATACAAACAATGTATTGGTGTTTGATATTCCTCAACTTGTCATCATCATCCTCTTTAAGGTAATTTGTTTGATTAATTCTCAAAGTATCTGGTCTATTTGATATTTATGTGCTAGGGTGTTTGCATATTTCATTTTTGTTGTGTTGTCTAAAATCAAGATCATTGCTTGATGAAATTATATAAATTTATGCTAAGATATTCTGATATAAAATATATTATGATGGATTTTAAAATCATTGAATTTGTGCTAAGATTAATATTGCATTTTTTAATAAGATTTGATGCAGAGCAAATGAGATTAGTACTGTATATGATATTTTAAATTGTATTGATCTTGCTCAAATTTATGATCATTGAAGTTTATCCTAATATATTTTACTTCAGAATCTCATAACATATATTTTGTCACATATATAGATTCATATAACATTTAGCAATAGTAGTGGGGAAAGTTCTTCAAGCAACCCTAAATATTATCATCTCTAAACATAATATAATGACTTTACTAAGCTGAAATGAAACCTCTAGAAGACAATTAAGTGAAGAGGACAAATGAAGCGCTAATGAATAGTTTAATTAAGATCATGGATCCACATAAGTATGGGTTGTCTTTTTTCTAAACTCATCAATAATGTTCATTTTGTTTAATCTTTCACTTACACGTGATATTTCTTATTGTAATATCTTATTTTTCTATACATTGATAGGCAAATTAAGAAATAAAATTTTAATGTATGCCCCACTAAGGTTGCCCTCTTATTGTTTAGGAGATTATAGTTGTTTCAGTTCATGACAAAAGTTAGGTGCATTATTAATGTTAAGAGAGCCCAATATTAGAATTAAATAGCCACATAACTTATTCAATATTTCAACATCTTAATTATTAGAATATTCAAAGTAGTACATAAAAGGCAAGAATCATGTGGATACACTTGAATATGCTATGACTATGATGTAAGTGCTCAAATCACCTCTCATTAAGAGCATCAAAGAGAATTATATGATTAATTTAGGTGAAACAAAATAAGTATCTCACACATAAATATGATATACAAATATATCAATGGGTGAGAAAGCACGGATAAATCTATTATCATAATGTATGAGAGAGTGCAAATTAAAGTTTTGATTGGAACATTTTTAATACTTTCTAAAGCAGCTTTTAAGTATAAAATTTTCAAGTTAAAGAATTTTTTGTACTAGAAAGCTGTTTTAGAAATATGCAAGAAAACTATCCCAAATAAAGTATAAGAAGAGTAAAAAATGTTAAAATATTATCTAAAAATACTAATAAAAGGTAGAGAGATTTCAACAAAACTGGCAGCCAAAAAAAGAGAAAAATTTTCTACACAAAATTTCCAAAAAATGAAACAATGCGCATGTGTCACTTGATCTTCATCTATGTAATTTCTTTCTTTACCTCTATCTGGCATTGTAAATGATATTGAATCCCTTAATTCAAGATAATTAAACATCTCCAGTCTTTTATTTCAAGTGATATTGCTACTCGATCCCACAAAGAAATATCGATTTCCCTTGCACGATTAGTAGTCGTAGAGCCATTAGCTTTTAGCTCAATACATGTGAGATAGAAATTAAGGCATAGAAGAGAATTATAATATTGATGATTTGATATTGTTGCAGCCTACAGTATTAGCGGCGGTAGAGAAATATAAATTTTAATGTTTTAGCTTTGTACGAAGATCTAGTACGTAATTAGAAAAGAGAGAGTGTAGCAATATTCATAAGAGACGCCAATGTTTTTATATTGAAAACCCTAAAAAGAGGAAAAACCACGGGGCCTAGCCCCGTTTGAATGAATCCACTTGTATTTGTAGTTGATTACAAAGGAGGACCTTCCTTGGGGGAAGGCCTTAGCTTGATGTATATCATATAGAGTACATTACATGGTAGGAATACAAAGAATCACTTTTGATATGTTTGTTTGGTCGAAAGGCTATAGTTGGTAGGTGACGTAAGTCTGAAGGACCGTAGTCGGCAGGCGATAGAGGTCAGAAGGATAACGTGAGGGAGAAGTCCAATGATAGACATAAGTCTAGCATTGGATAGAAGTTCGACGACGGGCAGAAGTATGGTGTCGGGTAGAAGCCCGACAAAATTCTAGTGACAGGAAAAAGTCTGGTGTCGGATAGGAATTCGGCAACGGGCGCAAGTCTAGAGTTGAGTAGAAGTATGTTGATTGATAGAAGTCCAGTGTCAGATAGAAGTCCGGTGAAAGTTTGACGACGGGCAGAAGTTTGACGTCGAGTAGAAGTCCGGCGTCGGGTAGAAATTCAGCGAGGAGCGGAAGTCCGACGTAGGGTAGGAGTTTGGCGATGAGCGGAGGTCTGACGTCAGGTAGAAGTCCAACGTTAGCTAGCGGCTAGGGAGAAATCCAGAGTTAGATGGCATTCGGGCAGAACTATGGCGTCAGTAGGCTGCCGGGTGAAAGTTTGGCGCTGGCCGAGGAGAAGTCTCTTCTTTCTTTTCCTTGCTTCCTTCTCTTCTCTTCTTACTTGGGCCTCCTTCTCCCTCCCCCTTTTGGGTCCTTGTTATGAGAAATGAATTGTCTATTTATGGTTTTCTGAAAGTGGCATGACCAGTAAAAAGTAGGAAGATCAAAGGTAAATTGTGAGTGGTTTGAATGGATGACCGATGTTGAATCCTTTGATCATAAACGATTTATTAGGTATTTGAATGCCTTACTGACATCAAAATTTGGAGATCTTGGGCTGATTGGATTCTTCTCATCGAGCCACTTAATTCCACTATAAGCCTGTCACTTTTGGAAACTGTTTGGTAATCTAAATTATATTTTGAACCCTACAAATGCACTTTGAGTCTTTGATTTAGAATCATTTGAGCTTGGATTGGGTCAAATTTGGTGTCATTGGGTTCATATTTCCGAGTCGTTCAGTTTGACTATAAGTTTTCAAAAATTAAAGCTAAAATGATCCCATATTTAATTTTTAAAGTTTCCAACTTGATTTTTTTCTCAAGATTCGTGCTTAATCAAGATAATTTTTTTGTGATAGATCAATTGCCCCCTACTTAAATAAGCTCCAAAAGTCAGAAAATACTTGTTTCAATATTTCACATTGGCTGAATCACAAAAAATTGCCTTCCAAAATTTAAAATGGTTCAAATTTGATCATAGAGGTTTTGTTGAGCTCCATAGTATCAAAATTGGATCCGAAACATTAAAAAACCTTTCTGGGGGCCCAAAAAATGTCTGATTTGGGCCGTTCGGGCCAAAAATGGGGTCAGACACACGTAGACAGCTGAACCGGCCAGCCGCCAGTGGTAGCCCGCGTTGGCTCGCGAGCTAAGGGGCGAAGGGGCGTGTCGTTTGATTTTTAAATTATTATTTTTTGAATGTGGGCACATTAATTCATTTTTAAAAGGGGGTCAGCGAGCTGCGCCTCTCTTTAATTATTTTTTTCGGCATGAGGACGACAATTTTTTTTTTTATAATAATTATAAAAATGGTCATTTTTTGGCTTGAAAAATTCTGAAAATTTCTAGAAAATTCTAAAACAAGTTTCTAGAAGTATTTTTTGAAATTCAAATGGATTGGAGGAAAAATTTCCCCCTCTTTTTCAAATAAATTCCCTCTCTTTTCATCCTATAAATACCCCCTTGGGTTAGGATGAAAATTGCACCAATTCTCCTTCTCCCTTCTCCTTCTAACTTTCTTACAAATGAGACATTCTCCTATTTTTTATAGGTGACATCCCCTACTAAAATTTAAGGCCCCTCTCTTTGTGTAGAGTTTTTGTATATGTTACTTTTCTTTTTGCTATCTTATTCTAACTTTCTTATAGCTGAGGCATTCCCTTATTTTTTGTAGGTGGCATCCCCAACTCAAATTCAATGCCCATCTCCTTATGTAGAAGTTAAATTTTTTTGCTCTTTTTATTTTCTTCTCATTTGGTCTTCTTCTTATATTTGAGACATTCCACTGTCAGTGATAGACATCATTCCCCTATCAATTTTCAGTTCCCTTTTTGTGTAGAATGAGCTTTTTCCTCATTGTTCTTCTATTGTGTTCTTCTTCTTACTTTGGAGACATTCCAGCATCAGAGATAGAAGACATTCCCCTGTCAATCTTTAGTACCCCCTCACTTGTGTAGAAGAAGATTATTGTTCCTCTTTTTTTCTTCTCTTATATTTTTTTTCTTATATTGGAGGCATTCCACTGTCAGAGATAGACGACATTTTTCTATCAAGCTTCAGTGCCTCTCTCTTGTGTAAAAAAAGTTTTGATGAGAGCTTACTCTCGCACTAAATTGTCCTTAATAGAAGAAGATCAAATGCTTCTTGTATGTGACGATGTTTTGAGAAGATCTGGTAACAATAATACTTTGGAGTAGAATTAGGCGTTGTTTGAGTGAAAGTCCATCATCGATAGACTATATAGTGAAAGTACATTGGTAGTCAACGGTCGTATGGAGTCCTGAAGGATAAAGTTGAAGGGTGTGCTGCTATTAGTAGTTGAGCGAGAAGCTAATGATGGATAATATGAAGTAAAGGACTACTGACAGACATCAGATGAAGGGCCGATGATGGTGGGTGTCGAGTGGCATTTTTTTAAGGCAATATGCATCCATACAGAAGTGTGTCGACATCATATATCCCTAATTCAAGGAGCCAAATTAGTGTGCTATGTTAGTAATCTAGCGACACATTTATAATATCAACTGAGTGGAGGCTTGATGATGATTAGATTATAATCTTTCTTAGAAGAAGAAGTAGGAAATGCATTAATGCATAATAGATAAGAGGTCACTTGAATCCATCAATGATATTTGACCATTTTGAAATTTTTTGTTGCTTGATAACTTTAACTTGCATGGATGATTTTTGTGTAACTCCATTAATATTGTATATGATGTTGAGAACTTGTCCCTTAGAGGAAGATGAATTGCTTATGCATCTTTGAGACATACTTTGATATATTTTCCCCCATATGTTTTGAGGCATTTTTATTTTGCTAAGATCTTTATATGAGTGATGACTTTAGAAATCACTTACTTTCATGAAATCATTTTTAGAGAATGTTGTCTACTCAGAGCATTACTCGATGATGTTGACCTTTATAGAAGAGGTCTAGAGAAACCAACAAGGAAGTATGACCTATCCGAGATTATATATTAGAGCCCTGCTCAATAATGTTAACCTATGTGAAAGAGGTCGAGTGAATTCACCAAGAAAGAATGACCTATCCGAGGTTATATGTCAAAGCCTTTCTCGATGACGTTAACATATATGGAAGAGGTTGAGAGAATCCATCAATGATATATGACCTATCCAAGGTTATATTTCAGAGCCCTACTCGATGAAGTTAACCTATATGGAAGAGGTCAAGAAAATCTACCAAGGATGTATGATATATTTGAGGTTATATGTCAGAGCCATACTCGATGATGTTAACCTGTATGGAAGAGGTCAAGAGAATCCACCAAGGATGTATAACCTATCTGAGGCTGTATGCAAGAGCCATACTCGATGATGTTAACATGTATGAAAGAGGTCGAGAGAATCCACCAAGGATGTATGATCTATCTGAGGTTGTATGTCAGAGCCCTATTTGATGATATTAACCTGTATGGAAGATGTCGAGAGAATCCACCAAGTATGTATGACCTATCTGATATTATATGTTAGAGCCCTACTTAATGACGTTAACATATATGAAAGAGGTTGAGATAATCCACCAAGGATGTATGACCTATCCAAAGTTGTATGTCAGAGCCCTGCTCGATGATGTTAACATGTGTGGAAGAGGTCGAATTGAATCCCCCTGAGATCATTAATTTTACCTTGATTGAGAGGAGGAAAACACCATGTGTATCCAAATCAAAGGTGAAATATAGTCTATCTTTAGACAATTATTATGTTTTTTGGTCGAGAATAAAACCTTCCCTAATGAGTAGAAGTCCAACTATGGTTTATATAAAAGTTAAAATTTATTGAAAGTATCATTGCATTTGCTACAAGCTTTATTATCCAATATATCATCTTAGATATTGGAGTTGGAAGAATCATCTTAACCACAGCTGTAGTCAAGGTTACCCTCAGTCCACATTTAATTCTCATAAAATTGATGCATTAATAGTTGATGCTAGAATGTTAACACGAATGACCTTTTAAGGTTGGAGTAAAAATTGCCCCTAGTCATGAACCATGTTCCCATAGACGGTGTCAAACTATTACGGCCTGGAATATTCACAATGGTAGAGAAATATAAATTTTAATGCCTTTACTTTATGAAGATCAAATACACAACCAGATAAGAAATATTATAGAAATATTCATAAGAGATACCAAGGTTTTTACATGAAAAAACCTAAAAAGGAGAAAAACCACGGTGCCTAGCATAGTTTGAATGAATCCACTAGTATTTGTAGTTGATTACAAATGCCCTTCATTCGGGGAAGGCCTTAGCTTGATGTACATTATATAGAGTACATTATATGGTAGGAATACAAAGAATTACTATTGATATGTTTGTTTGGTTGAAAGGATCATGGTCGGTGGGCGACGTAATTTGGAAAGACTATAGTCTATGGGAGACGGAGGTCATACAGATTGTTGTTTGATGATGGAGGTTAGAAAGATGTCATCATGGAGAAATTCATTGATGGATAAAAGTCCAACATCATATAGAAGTCTGATGACGGGCATAAGTCCGATGTCGAGTAGAAGCCTGATAGAATTTCGGTGACGGGAGGAAGTTCAGTGTCAGGAATATGGTGATAGGCGCAAGTCTGGCATTGGGTATAAATCTGTCAATTGATAGAAGTCTGGCATCGAGTTGATGTCCAGTAAAAGTTTAACGATGGGCAGAAGTCCGACATCGAGTAGAAGTCCTGCATTGGGTAGAAATTTGGTGATAAGGGGAAGTTCGACATCAGGTAGAAGTCCGGTGATGAGAGGAGGTCCAACATCAAGTAGATCTGATGTCAGTCGGCGACTGGGGAGAACTCCAGCATTAGATGGAATTCAGGCAAAACTCTGACGTCGGTAGACTGTCGGGTGAAAATTCGGTGGTGGTCGAGGAGTCTCTTCCTTGCTTCTCTTCTCTTCTTTTTTGAGTCTCTTCCCCCCCTTCTTTTGGAATTTTTATTGCCTTCTCCCACCTGATGCTGCTCTACGTTCGACATTGCCTAATCGAGCGCCACGTAGCAGCCCGTTGAGCCGGAATGACCCGATGGAAACCCATATGATTTTTCATAGAAATGGGCGAGAAAAGTAAAAAAATACGCGGCTTTTACCATAGGTATAATAAGCTTTTGGGTAATACACGTAAGTTGTTATACAGTCTTTAGGGTTCTTATACTACAACAGAAGAAACCGTCAAGTCTTGAAGGAGATGAGTACGAATGTTGCTTTTGCTTTCGAAGACTTCCAAGATTTCGATGAAACTACGATGTTGAATATTGATGAAGCATTTTCTGATTTAATACAAGTAATTATTTATCTTTAATGTATGTTTTTTTTTAATTATTTTTGCTGATTCATGTCACTCGGTACTATTTGACTTTACTTGTTTTTTGATCGCTACTATATAATGGCACTCGGTATTACCAAGCAAATTCAGCTCATACCGAGCAAATAGAAGATATTACTTCATAGTACCTATTATTCAACCTGCTCAATACAAGCTCGTTAATGATTTTTATAGCTCGGTATACGGTTGGTAATGTTTTGTACCGCTCGGTATAAGCTCGGTACTGATCTGTATAGCTCGGTATTAGTTCATAGTACGTTAGTACCGAGCAAAAACTCTTTATTACGATCATTCAACAAAGGTATAAGCTCGGTATAAGCTCTGTATAAGGTCGGTATAAGCTCGGTATTAGTATGGTATTGATAGGTAGATATAATATTAAAATGGAAGTTTGAATTATTTTTCATAGGGTGTTTACAACTCTGAGAAGGAAGCATATGAAAAGTATTGCCATTACGCGCATTCACATGGATTTAGTGTTCGGAAAGAGCATCACCATTTTTGGCCAAATACAAGGAATATCAAGTCAAAGGATTTCGTTTGTTCTAAGTCAGGTTTCAAGAAGGAAATGGAGATTGGTACGAAGGTTAAATATCAGAAATCTAGTACACGAACAGGATGTCCTGTCGTGGTAAGATTTTATGTGAGTCAAGATGGGATTTGGACGGTGAATAAATCTATAGAGAGTCATAATCACGAACTTGCTAGGCCGGATGATCAACAATTTGCTCAGGTCATCTAGGAGCACTAGTGATGAGAATGCATCTGTTTTGAAATCGATGTCAGAAGCAGGGATAAGAACTATTGATGCATTTACATACCTATCTGAAGAAGTTGGAGGTGTTGGTAATCTTGGGTTCACCAAGTGTGATGCGTACAACCATATCCAAAAAGAAAGAAGTGCAAAGATTGAGAGTGGAGATACTACTTCACTAATCAAGTTGTTCAAAGACCTGGCAATTGATGACAATATGTTTGTCTGGGATGTGCAAACAGATGAAGACGATTGTTTATTAAAAATTTTTTGGGTTGATGGTCTTGGTAGAATTGATTATGACTGTTTTGGGGAAGTAATCATTTTTTATACTAGTTATCGTCTAAATAAATATAACTTAGCCTGTGCCCCTATTGTCGGAGTTAATAATCACTGGCAAAATGTTCTATTATGAGTTGCATTTTTATCTAAGGAGACTATTGATTCTTTTACCTGGCTATTTAGAACATTTTTAAGAATTATGGATAACAAACATCCCATAACTATTTTTACTGATCAAGACCAAGCTATGTCCAGGGTAATAGATATTGCATTGCCTAATACACGGCATCGATTGTGCTAATGGCATCTGTACAAGAATGCTCCTTCGAAGGTATGATGCTTTAACAGCAACAACAGAGTTAAATTCTTATTTTTTTATTATTTCAGACATTGTGATTCTGTGGAGAAATTTGAGAGAAAATAGACTGAAATGGTCTCAGAAGAAAACCTACAAAGCCATCAATGGTTGAATGACCTATACAAAATTAGGGAGAAGTGATCAACTGCATTCAACAAAGACTGTTTTAACCTTGGTATTTTATCAACCCAACGTAGTGAGTCAACCAATTATGCATGCCATGGTTATTCCAAGCCAACAAGTACTATCACCGAGTGTTTCCTCGGTTTGGAAAAGGTGATGAGGAATTGGTGTAGAAATGAACAAGATGAAGAATTCAGATGTAGTCAAACAGATATAGTGCCTTATATGAAAAGTAGTCCAATATTGAAGCAATCAGCAAAATTTTATTCAAGAAAGTTATATGCATTTTTTGAAGAGGAGTTCTTACATGGACTTGGTGGATTATGCATTGAACATTCCTCATCGGATTTATCAAGGTTTTATGTATGGAACATAAACAACTCAACTGATTTACACAAATGGATTGTCAATTTTAATTCATTAGAAGGCACCATTGAATGCAGCTGTGCAAAGTTCAAATGATGAGAATATTATGTGCACATTGCATGAGAGTAATGAGACAGCTAGATATTATTAATATTCCCATTAAATATTTACTCCCAAGATGGTCAGTTAATGCTCGAAAAGAATTATATTCTGGAGGGAAGATCCCATGTGTCGGTAGCAATGGTTTCCAACCTATCGAGGGTTCCACCAACTTGATGTTCAGAAACTACATATGCCGATTTGCATATAAAATTAGTACAGAAGCACAAGGTAATGTGGAGGCTGAAAAGTGTGTCATAGATGATTTGAGTAGTTTGGCTGAATGTACTTCGGCAGAATCCTTAAGAAGTGCCGGCCAAAGGGCGTTTCTAAGATTGAAGGATCACTGGGAGAGAAGGAAGACCAAGAAAGTTAAACCGACAGAGAAGAATCCTCAAACAACCATACACTTTACCAACCTGCGAACCTTTTCCTGATTAATGCAGATTTCTTTTCAAATATACATTCGGTATTGCAATAGAAACACCCTTTGGCGTTAGTACCAAGCAAAAAATCCTTATTACGTCTTATTACGGATCATTCAACAAAGGTATAAGCTCGGTATTAGCTCGGTATAAGCTCAATATAAGCTCGGTATTGCTTGGTATTCGCTCTATACTGAACTACAATAACATAGTACCAAGCATATTTAAACTAATACCGAGCATACTGTTGACCTCATTTTTGTCTTCGGGGTTATATACTCTTTCTAACGAGTTGATTCGACCTTAGAATTAGAACTCAATCTTAATCTTAAAATCCCCAAAGAAAACTAATATTTTTCAAAACCTGTTTTCAAAATTCCACCAACACATACTGAACTGCACTAACTTGGTACCGAGCATATTTAACTAATACCGAGCAATGCCGATCTATTTTCGTATTGCTCGGTATTACTAAATGTTAGTATATGATACTCAAATACTAATGTACATTAACAATACATAAGAAATATACAAAATAAGGACACCATTTACTCAATAATCTATTGAAATTAAGTACATAATAGGCCATATGCTAATTCTTCCCTAAATAATGGCATACTAGATTGCCAGTTATTATAAAGATACCACTGTACAGGTTCCTGCTGTATAACAACTTCCATATATTTATAAATAAACATCCCACAGTCCACGCTATTATCTAGTGTTGGGACGTTCCTAAATCCCTTGATCAGCCATTTCATGATATTGACGTTAAAAGCAGCCTTTGTATCGTTGTAGAAATGAGAAATCTAGAAAATATAAGTTAAATTAACATAGAATGATGTAACTCCTAAAATGTAAATTAAACATACAATTACTTAGTGTTCGTCCAGGGTAATCTAATTCTTCAGGTGCAGGACGCAATTCAATCTCTTTTGTATCATCAACTTCATAAACAATTATAGACTTATCGTAAGCAATATTTGCTTCGTCCATAGAAGCCGGAGGAACAGGTACACGATCAGGTTCGGGCTCTTTATTTTGTGTATGAGCTGGTGAAACAACTCCAGAAACTTCAGTAGGCAGAACTGATTCTTCAGTAGGAACATGAGCAGTTGGAGCTATTGTAGGAGCAGGATAAAGTGCAGGCGATTGGGTAGTAACAGGAGCTGTTGGAGGAGGTGGTGTAGTAGCAGTAGAAGGTTCAGGTGATTGGGGAGGAACATCACTTGGAATTGTCTTACTTAACTTCTCATTGGATGAACAATCTTCTTTTGTTTTTTCTTCCTAAGACCGGTTGTAAATGGGGTAGATACAACTTTCCTTTTTCTATCATTTCTTTGCTGAACTCTTTTAGCAATACCAGTTTCTAAGGATGGATCAAATTCCTCATCATCAGTCGGGCTGGCATCCTTATAAACCATTTTTTCAGATTCAGTAGAAGGTGTAGAAGATTTAGCAGAAGTTTTATTCTTGTAAGTTGCAAAATAAGAAGGAAATTGATGTTTGAAGAACTGCAGCATAACACGGTCTTTTCTTATGATCTCCTCTTTCAAATCAAAATTCTCATCTTTCAACTCTAAAATAGATTGCTCCAAGTTCAAAACACGATTTTCAAGTATTCTATTTGTTGCTTCCACCAAAGCTACCTTCTCCTTCATGAATTTGTCTTTGTTAAAAAGCTCATATATAGCTTGATTTAATATCTTGAGGTTTGTTTCATCTGTGAATGGACTTGATTCAGGCTCAGTATGTGCAGATGAATCATTAAATCTTGGGCTTGCCACCTTAGGTGGACTAGCTGGGGTAGGTGTAGAAGAATCATCTTTAGGTGGGCTTGCCACCTTGAATGGAGTTGATACATTGACTGGACTTGTTGGACTTGGTGGAGATAAAGTGGGCGACTTTGATGAAATATTTGAAGGTATGTTCAATAAAGCCTTCTCAGCATCTGTTATTCCTCTTAAATGTTGGAGAATCTGTATAAATTTCAAAATTTCATATAAGTTAATCATTAAAACATATAAATTTTGCAGACATTAAAATGAAAAAATGTATTGAAGCTACCTCATGATCCTGAAGTTTAGCAAAAATACTATTTACTTCTTTCTCACTGTACATAAAATTACCATCCCATCGAGTAAAACGTGGCCGGGATAGATCATCTTGCACGGCATGAATGGTTGAATGTTCAAGAAACCAAATCTGCAAAAAATAAGACATTTTATTTTTGTTATATAAATTGGAAATTACTAATGATCCTTTGAATAAATTAATAATACTCACAATTACAATCATGACGAAACCATTTACATATCCCTGTGCGACTCCATTTGCTTTTTTAGTAGCAACACTGTTGAATTCATGTACTAGGAAATTTCTAATCGATTCTGGCCAATTGTACGTTATAAAACTATCTACATTTTCGACAACTTCCAAAATAGATGCTGTAATGTGGAAGTTCGCCATTCGATAAAAAATATTGGACAATAGGTAAAGAACAAATCCTTTTACTAAATCATCCATCTGTGTTGAATGATCCATCCTTTCAATGTCATGCCGAATGTTATTGGATGTTTTGCCAGTGGATCTAGCACTGCTAACGTCAAATATAATACCTCTGTTTGGAAAGCCTATGATTAAGGCAAGCTCATCTAATGTGAATTCTACCATATGTCCTTTAATAATGAAACTCTCAGTCTTCAAATCCCAATTCATCAGCAGCATGTGCATAATTGGAACATTCTGAGGCATAAGAGGAAGCCTTAGAAACTGGCTAATTTGCAATTGACGTAAACTTTCAACCAGAGGATCTCCAAATCTCCGAACAAGTTCATTACATACTTCTCTAAAACTAGAAGTTCGGCATCTGAAATGTATCTTTGGAGTATATCCCTGCATAACGAATACCAATTATTAAAGTCATACCAAACATAATAAACTTAATACCGATGTTAATATGTATAAAACCGTGCAGTACCGAGCAATACCGAGCAATACTGAACATAATACCGAGCAATATCGAGTGATCATAATTGGTTAAATCGCTCGGTACAGAGCAGTACCGAGTGCAAGGATAGATTTAACTCGGTATTCAATCAATAATATTTTTCATTTTTTTATCTAAACTTATACCGACAATTAAACGCCAGTACCGAGCAGTACCGAGTAATACCTAACATAATACCGAGCAATACCAAGTGATCATAACTGGTTAAATCTCTCGGTACAGAGCAGTACCGAGTGCAAGGATCGATTTAACTCGATATTCAATCAATAATATTTTTCATTTTTGTATCTAAACTTATACCGACCATTAAACGCCAGTACCGAGCAATAACTAACATAATACCGAGCAATACTGAGTATTCAAAACTGGTTAAATTGCTCGGTATAGAGCAGTACCGATTGTAAGGAATGATTTAACTAGGTATTCAACCAATATCGAGCAGTACCGAGTATGTATAACTGTATATACCGCTCGGTACCGAGTACTATATGACTTCATCAGTAATCCCAAACCCTAAACCCTAAAAGAATTAGATGAGGCAATGCTTAGCAATAAAGTCACTAACCTGAGGCATTATTTCTTATCGTAAGCTTCGAACTTGGAAGAAGATGATTTCTACCAGGAAATGCGGGGAGCTTTGAACTTGATAATGTGGGGAGCTTCGAACTTGGAAGAAGAAGAATAGTTGTCAAAAACAAATCTTCGTATATGCAACCAAATGATGACTGAAGTGAAAGATGAAATACAGTGATGTTTATTTTCAAATTAAACATAAATTTCGGGTCCGCCGCGATTTTCTTCGGTTCGCTTACCTGACCGTAATATTCAAAAATCGCACGTGCCATGGCCCAATATTTGGCGGGTCGGGTCAGCGAAAAGCCACCTGCGACGTGGCGCTCGATTAGGCAATGCCGAACATAGAGCAGCGTCAGGTGGGAGGAGGCAATAAAAATTCTTTTTTTTGGGTGTCCTTTCTATGAGAAATGAGGGGTCAATTTAAAGTTTTCTGAGAGTGGCATGACCATTAAATACCATGAAGATCAAGAGTAAATTGTGAGTGGTTTGAATGGAAAGCCGATGTCGAATCCTTTGATTATGAACTATTTATTAGGCATTTGAAGGCCTTAATTATATCAAAATTTGGCGATATTGGGCTCGTTGGATTCGTCTCTTTGAGACGCTCGATTTGACTATAAGCATGTCACGTTTAGAAACCATTTTATAATCCAAATTATAGTTTGAAACCTCCAAATGCACGTTTTTGATTTCCACTCATTTAAGCTCAGATTGGGTCGAAATTGGTGTCGTTGGGTTTGTAATTCAGAGGCGTTTATTTTGATTATAAGTTTGCCAACATTAGAGCTTAAATGGTCCTAGATTTAATTTTTTAAGTTTCCAACTTTATTTTTTCCTCGAGATTCATGCTTGATTAAGATAATTTTTTGATGATATATCAGTTGCCCCCCTATTTTTGGACGTCAAATCTTCAAAAGTCCGAAAATACTTGTCACCACTATCGCCCGTTGACTACAGTCTCCAAGACCATCGTCGCCCATCGACTACAATCCTTCTTACCATCTTCATACAAAGCTTAGACACTAAACTCGATATCTCTCTATTTCCATGAATTTTCCAGGACGCAACAAGACATAATTATCATAATATGAAAAATTTAATGAAATATTTGAGATTATTTAAGCTTTATAAGATATAAATATACAATTAAGGAGTAGTCTTTAAATTATTATTGAGTTCATTTCTTTAATTAAAAGAATAATAAAATAAGTAACACATTTAACCATTGTTAGCAAACATAAGACTAGATTTAAAAGTTTAGGATCTCATAAATATATTAAATACATTATGATCAAGATCATGAATAGTAATAATTTATGCACATGACCATTAATTATATAATATATAAATTGATTTTCAAATATAAATACATTTTGAATAATTCAAATAAATTGAAATTTAAGCCAAATATGTTTTAAAATTATTAAAGTTTTTTTAACTATGTAAAATCTATTTTTAAAAAATTAGATTTAATCAATTTTTGTTTTGTGTTCAAAATCAACAAAAAAGAAATTATTATGAGCAACAAGCTCTCATACCAATTGTGAGCTTAAGACTACACCAAGAGGTGAGGGGTGAGTTGAGTGTGCATAATTACTATTAAACTATAATTCAAAATTATTCCAAATTCAAAATCATATAATAAATATGCGAACTAAAATAAATTAGTTGTTGCTTATTTGCTGATCTTCAATAATAGAAAATCAAGATGTAGAAAACCAAGAAACTAGAAATCTATCATATACTAGAAGCTGAGGTGCTGAATTAAGCTTCAGCTTGTGCCTGAAGTCAGACATCTATGTAAATGCTTTAGCCTGTTCTTAAAGCCATGACCATGAATTGAGCTCTGATGTGTGCTAGAAGACAAAATTTGAATCGAATAATTGCTGGAATATTTAGGAAACCAAATTCCAAAAACTTAACACTATGCTCACAATCTCACAGAACAAAGAAAAAGAAACAAACTAAGGTGCAGAGAAGGATATACAAGAAACCATACCATTTACATAACACTATAGGGAAAAGAACAAAATAAACTTATAAGACTGTTGACAGATTTAAAATGATAAAAAAATGGAAAGTACGAATGCTCCAACCACTAAAATTCCAAAAAAAAATTGAAACAAAATATTTGAACATAAGATGTGAGACTTGTATCACTCTTCATCCACCATGGAACTTGCAGCCATGTTGAACTAGTGAAAACTAGATTGGAAAATTTTAAATATATGGCTAAGGAATATCAAATCAAATTATATTAAGAACATTATCCTTGTTTAGTGGATCTGCTTGGAAGAGAAGGTCATGTTTATGAAGCTTATAACGTTATATCTGAAATGCCATGAAACCAAATGCAGATACTCTTGAGACATTTTTTTTAGTTGATAAAAGGTCCATGAGAGGACTGAACTAGCAAAATGGGCAACGGATAATCTCTTAGCATGGAACCAAATTAACATATGAATTATAAGTCAATGTTTAAATATCTATACATCTGCTCAGCTTTGGGAGGATGTAGCAAAGATAAGGTGTTGACTAATAAAAAAAAAAAAAGGCCTAATAGAATATAAAAAAGGAAGTAAAACAAAAGCGTTATAAAGAGGTGATGGTATCTTGAATATGGAAATCGTAGTGCAGTTAATATAAAACTACTGACCCAACAAGCAAACAAAGGAAAAGGGTTAGAACTTATATTAACATAGTTTTCTATACAACAATCGGTAACGAGTGATCCTCTTCAATTTTAATTTGAGAAGAGTTCTACAATCCAGGAAAACTACAAGCAACAATAAGCTTAATATTAAAAAAAATGGCACAAGTTTTAAAAGATAAAAAAAAAAAAAACAAATTTTATCATTTCAAGCTTCTTAGACTTGAATATGTATATGCTCTTGAGAAGGATTATGTTGAATAAAACAAATAAAAAAAAAAGAAGAAAAAATATACATGAAACAAAAATAATAATATACAGCAAATCGAAGAGTTTGAATCTCTTCACGATCTCGAGCCTGCCCCACTTCGTCAAACGACGTCTTTCTTCGATTTGGTAACGGTTATTCAGTGATGCATTCCATAAAAAGGGAAATAGGATAAAGAGATGAAGGAGCACTTTCAATATCTCGAGAAAAAAAATCCTACTGCATGCAATTGTGCCTCGCATTCAAAGTCGATTTCATATCCATGCCTTTCGTCTTCACACCGGCAAGCCAGCATCTACTCCGTCTTTCACTTGGAGTACGTCGGCTGAAATAGCCCCATCTCCGCCGTCAAATACCAATCTGCTTCTTGTTTTGTGTCTTCACTACGTTTGCTGCTTTTTTTTTTTGGGAATTTTTGGGGCGAGAAGCCCATCTCATTGCTAAAAAGATTACAAGTAAGTAAAGTAATCAAAACTATAATCCAAAATCTCAAACAACAAAAAGAGATTTTGGATTCTAAAGAAAAGAAAATATAATTCTAAAGGGAAATGAAGCAAAAACAGTTAGGCAATAAGCCAAGGACTCAGAAAAATGCTCAAATACTCGAAAGGGTCAAAATCGCGTTTGGGTGTTGATATGAGCATAGCCCCTGGTTGCCCAGAAGACCATCCAAGGGGTAGCTGAAATCGGTTCAGCGTTCATCATCGTCCTATCAAAGTTTTCCTCAGCATCCAGCATAATGAACTGCACCTCCAGAACAATGAAAAACCACCAACCAGGCAATTGAAAGAAAGACATCAAGGAGAAGTCCGGTACCACAGAAACACCCCAAAACCCAAATCCATATAGTTTTACTGTTTCCATCGCAGATTTTTTAACAGCACCACTTTCTTGATTTTAGCAATAATAGTGTCTTTGCTGTCAATAATGCCACCAAATAATCTATCGTTTCTTGCTCTCCAAATAAAATAAATCGAGGCAGCAGCCATAAGAAGATAATGGTTTTTAGTCTTAGCAATAAAACCTTGCTCACAAATGCTATAAAAAACCTGGTGAAAATTTGGCCTCATAAAAAGATTATGCATCCAGGGGAAAAGAGCTCTGGCAATATAAAAACTGTAGCTGCATTCATAGAATAGGTGAGTAATAGACTCCCTATCAATGTGGCAAAAACAACAGGTATTTGGAACCGAAATACCCCGAACAGTAAGAACATCCGCTATTTTTAAACCCTCATTAAACATCATCCAAGCATTGTGCTTATGCCAAATGTATTTATGCCAAGGAACCACATTCAGATTTTCATAAAACTGGGAATTGAAATCATTAAAAGTGGGATTTTGCTTGTTGTTCCAGAGGTGGTACTCAGAATAATTATCAACAAGAACAGAAAGAATGATAGTAGCCATTTGGTTATCCAAACAATTAGGAAGGTTCCAGTTATCAGCTAAAATGAGCTGGGAGACAGTACAGTCAAAGAGAGAGGAAAGACTGGAAGTGTTGTTCGTGCTCATCAAGTAATCTGCCACGGAAATTCCCCTACACCAAGGGTCCCAAAAGAAAGATAGGTTGCTGGAAGCATTTACAGAGAGAGTAAGGCGGTTTTTGATCTCATTAGCTTTAACACACAAATAATCCCAGTAATGAGAGTTGTTTTTGGTCTTAGGCTTCCAAAGCGATTGATAATTAGCTCTCCACCAGGAAAAGAGAAGGGAATCAGCGTTTAAGAACCTCCAAATGATAGAACAAGCATAGCTATGCTTAAGAGAGTTGATAGAAGGAATGCCTAGTCCCCCATATATTTTGGGGCAGCAAGTTTTACTCCAGGAAGCAGTAACAAGTTTCCTCTCTTGAATATTGCCAAAAAAAGTAAATCTAGAACATAGCCTAGAAATTTGCTTACAGCAACCTTTGGGTATGATAGAGCCACGAATCCAGTATGCCAAGGTGTTAGAGATAGTGAATTTAATAAATTGCACACGCCCAGCCAAAGATAACGTTTTTGCTTTCCAACCCTCTAACTGAGAATTAATTCTTTGAATTAAAGGATTAAAGTCGCTTAATCTCAGTTTCCTATAGAAAATAGGTAAACCCTTGTATTTAATGGGTGAAATGGATTGCTGAATATTAAGGATATTACAGATATCATCAGCAGCCGGAGTGTTCTTAGATAGCAGAATAGAACTTTTAAGAGGGTTCACATTAAGACCGGTGACAGTAGCAAAATCTTTCATAATGGATTTAATAGTGTGGGCATTCCTCACAGTGGCATTGCAAAACACTAAAAGATCATCATCAAACATAAGATGTGAAACCTCACACCTACCAACTTTGATAGCTTGGAGGGAGTTGCTAGCAGTAGCAATGTCAAAAATAGAGGACAATCCATCCATGATGACAGAAAAGAGGTAGGGTGATAGAGGACATCCTTGCCTGATGCCCGAGGTGGAGTTAAAATAGCCTTCAAGCACCCCGTTAATGCAAATAGAGAAGTGTACATTGGAGGTGCAAGCTTTGATCCAAGAGATAAACAAGCTAGGGAAGCCTTTATCTTCTAATATTTTGTAAAGAAAATCTCTAGACACCATGTCAAATGCTTTAGTAATGTCAAACTTGGTACATAAGTATTTGTGTTTGGCTTTAAGGTTAAAGCGACCAAGGATATCAGTAGCCAAAATGATATGATCAGAAATGATTCTCTTATGTATGAAACCACCTTGGCTAGGGTGGATAATATGCGGCATCACCAACTTCATTCTATTTGCAATGATCTTTGTTATGATTTTGTAAATGACATTGCATAGGGCAATAGGTCTGTAGTCTTTGACATTGGTAGCATGAGTTTGCTTAGGGATGAGGGCAATAGCAGTTGCTTTAATCTGATTAGGCATGAAACCAGTAGTAAAGAAAGAGGAGACAGCTCTACAAAGTTGGTGCTGTAAGACATTCCAAGTGGATCTATAAAAGTCGAATGTGAAGCCGTCGGGGCCAGGGGCCGTATTAGAATTGCCTAAAAAAACTATGTTTTTAATCTCCTCCATAGTAACCGGAGCAATGAGTGAAGAAGTGAGGTGAGATGGAATCAGGCTCCCAGCAGGTATGTCAAATGCCAAATGGTTGGAAGCTGGAGTATTGAAGAAATTCTTGTAGTGATTAATAAAGACGTTGGCAATATCAGCATGCTTGGTATAGGTGCCCTGATCATTAGTGATAGCCTTGATCCTATTGTAGTTTTTGGTGATGTTGATTTTGGAATAGAGAAACTTCAAATCATCTTCACCGTGAGTAGCCATTTAATCTTGGCTCTTTGAATAATCCATCGAGAGAGTGCATCTTGATAAAAAGCAAGGTTTGAATTTATTTGATTGAGCTTGCCATTCAAGATAGGATCAAGAGGGTTGCTTTGAATTTGAGATATAACAGAATGTTGAAGGTCTTTGAGATTATCAATGTCTCTTTGGATCTGATTAGCATTGGTCCAGCTTTTGTGTTTCATAACATTCTTAAGGGTTTTGAGCTTGAAGTTGAAGGAGCTTAGAGGACTACTCTCATTGGGAAGAGAGAAAACCTCTAAAAGGCAATCCCAAAATTCAGGAAAAATGGTACAGTAGTTTTTGTATAAAAAGCGGTGGCCACGCTTGTAGTCAGAAGAGCATACTAAGATGAGAGGGGAGTGATCAGAGCAATCCGGATCCGTAATTTTGTAGAAAGAGCTGGGAAAACAGTAGAGCCATTTGTTATTGACTAGAATACGATCTAGTTTAATATGAATTGGATTTTGAGGCTGCTGATTATGCCAAGTGAAGTAGTGCCCAACAGAGGATAGATCATGAATCCCAGCATTAAACACCATATTATTGAAATCTCCCATCTTAGAAACAGTCAAAGAAGTGCCCCCAATTTTTTCTCCCAGCTCACGGCAGCTATTAAAGTCCCCCAAAATAGCCTAAGGGGTATTGATAGAACCAGCCAAATTTTGAATATCATTCCAGAGAGATTGCCTCTCTGTATAAGAGTTACTAGCATAAACAGCAGTGATAGTACAAGATGCATTAGCATTAGTAGTAATAGTGCCATGGATGAGTTGGTTAGTCACAAAAGAGGACTAAAGTTTAAAGCGCCCTTGTTCCACTTAACCCAGATACGACCCGGATTGGAAACCTGAAAATTATCACAATTACCTTCTATAGGGAAAATTTGATGATTGGACATAAACCAATCGTTATGGAGGTTATTAAGGGTTATTTTAGCTTCAAGGATAAAAAGGAGATCAAGATTATGGGATTGGACAAGATTTTTGCAGCTTTTGACTTTGACAGGGTTGTTAAACTCGCGTATATTCCATGCTGCAAAGTTGGGAAAGGTCATTGGACTTTGTTGTTGGGGGTAGAGGCTTTTTTTCCAGTCTTGCCTCTAGTTTGTTTTTGATTTTGGTTGCTTGCATGTTGGGCTTTTGGAGTATTGAATGTGGAGCTGCTTGAGTCATTTGAAGTTGTAAGAATACTAGGTTGATGGTTGCGGGGGGATGTATGAGGTGGATTGTTATGTTTAGGATGAGATTAGCACTTTCGGTATTAGCGTTGTCCGTGTTACTGAGTATTGGGGCATGTTTTGAGCTTTGAGGTTGGACCTCATCAGTTTTGTCAAGATCGATTAAAGATTGGAATTTATTGGCTGTGTTTATGGGAGGGGGTCTTTAGATTTAAATGATGGTTCGGGGTTGTCCTGCACTTCACTAGAAGGTGAATTCAGGTTAGGGAGAATTGGGCCAACAGTGTTATTGCTAGTGAGGATTTGAGTGGGTATGAGAGTAGTGACCGAGCTGTTCACCTTGAGGGGCTGTGTGGGTTTGGGTATAGTAAGTCTGGGTGGAGGAGAGGGTCTAGGTTTCCGACTGGAACTTTGTCCCCTGGGCTGAGTGTTGACAGTGGGTTTCAAAATGTGGTCTTTAGGACAGAGTGTGGGAGGGTGCATAATATAACCGCATTGTGAGCAATGTTCAGGTTTCCAATCGTAGGCCACACGAAGCGAAGTGACATTGCCGTCGACAGAATAGAAGATTTCTTCAGGTAGAGGGGAAGAGCTAGTAACTTGCACACATACACGCGCGAATGTGTGACGGGTTTTAGCCGCTGTAAGAGCATCTACGGCAATAGGGATACCAATGCAACTAGAAAGTTTAGATATACCTTCCGGTGTCCAAAGAGAAGTGGCAAGTTTAAGATTTTAACCCAGAGAGGTATGGAAGGAAATTCCTCGCGCTTGGGAACTAAATCTGGACTCCATTTCTGCAAAATGAACGGCTTCCCAAAGAAAAACTAGGGGCCCCTGTCCAAGCATGCTCGTAGTCTTCAAGGGTGGTAAACTTGAGCAAAAAGAATTCGTCGTCCATGGTGAGGAGGGAAAGTTCTCCTTTGAGCTGCCATGTCTTTTTGATCGTCTCTAGGAGTGCTTCGTAAAAAGTCGCTTCCCGATGGAGTAGCCTACCAGTGATAAGGCCCATTCTGGAGCTCCAGCAACAAATTGATCTGTGGTGAAGTTGGCAGTAAAGTTGTTGGTAGGGACGAAGGAGAGCGAGTGGGAAAAGTTTGTGGATATTTGGGGTGTGGTGGTGAGGAGGTTCTTCCAGAGGGGTGGAACAGAAGAGCGAGTGGGCGATGAAGAAGCGGGAGATGGAAGCGGCGGGAAATCAGCTGCAGCCATAGGGGAGGAGGCCCACTGGCCGGAGAGAGCGGCTCAAAGGAAGCAAACTAAGGTTTAGAAGAAAACCCTAGCGGAGCGGAAGCTGTCTTTTTTTTTCTTGTAGCACAAACTTTTCTCTTACACAGTACCTGTCACCTTCACTGAGAGGGAACTCTTTTTCATAAACTATTCCAATTCGTACTAATCTGCCTCCAATTTCTCAAGTTTTTTACTCTTGATTTTTTACATTCAGTCGGGATGATTTAAATTCGAGCTCTCGTGTCGTCAATTTTAGATCCGGCCGAGATGATTTCAAAGTGAAGACCTGCACCGTTGATTTTTAATTCGGGCAGATGGTTTTAAATTTGAAGACCCCGGGGCCGTCGTATCTTAGATCCTGCCGGGATGATTTCAAATTGAAGACCTCACGCAGTCGATTTTAGATCCCGATGAGATGGTATAAAATCAAAGACCCTACGCCGTCGACCTTAGGTCCAGGTAGGAAGAAATTACGACAGTGCCGTCGCGATTTCTCCCTCGGTGAGGAGGAGACGCCAGGAGGCTGCCAAAATTTCCTGAAAATTTACTTTGAAATAACTGGAGAAAGGAACGAATTTTAATTAGTTAATTTTCAATTAATGAGAATTAATTAATTGAAAAAATTATTTGGTTGAAACTAATTAAATTAAAACTTATTAAAATTTGTTAATTTAAATCAATTGATTGATAAATTAAATCAAATTGATTCTCCGAGAGCATTAAAAAAAATATTGAGAGTTTTAAAATATGGAAGTTTTTATAAATACGAATGTTTTAAAAATCTAAAGCAATTTAAAAGAAATTTAAAAATTTAGTTAAAATTCAAAAGCATTTTTAACTAAATAATTGGAGCAATTTTAAAATAAAAATACATTAAATAAAAGGAATGGGGGAGGGAAGTTTCCACTAAATGATATATAAAACATTGACTCTCAAACTCTCCAAAACTCTCAAACAAAAGCTCTCACAAACTGTACAAATTCTCCAAACAACTCAGAAAACTTCAAACTCCTTTATATGCTCTTCAAGGCACCCCTGTACAAGCTCTTACAACTACTTGTAGACCCTATCCTCTGCAATTGCAAACTCTGGCTACGAACACCTGCAAACAAGCAAATGAAAAGTCAGTATATCATAAATAAATTGAATGAATACTGATAAATCTAAGCTACTAAGGTATAATAGAGTACTGGAAGGTATGAAAAAGCAAGTAGAGTAAAAATGCTAGAAACAGGCAGAGCAGTGGACTACTGTAGTAGGAGAAAGACTACGAGCACAAAATAAAACAACAAAAATACTAATCCAGTGTCCCTTTCAAATTCTCTAAATAATAAATCTTAAACAACTGACATCCTCTTAACAAACACAATCAAATTCAAACCTTCGGACAGCCTGATTTATAAGAATTAGGTTGTAAGACCCACTACTCGGCAACTTTCGTAGGAAAGTAGTAAGCCCGATCTTAGGGGAAAGTCTTAGGTAAAATTGACCTAACTCCTAAACCTCAATTAAAACCCCCGACCACTTCTAATAGAAGTCGTAAGTCCGACATTTGAGGGAAGTGTTTAGGTGATAATACACCTAGACCCCTCACTTGGGCATCCTAGTCTATAGGATTAGGTTGTAAGACCCACTATCGGTCAACTTCTACCTGAAGTCGTAAGCCCCCACATTTTTTAAAAATTGTAAAAATAAATAGCAATGATCCTAAATCTCAAACAAGCAAATTTAAAATTAAGGGCATCTTAGTCTAAACGATTAAGTTGTAAGACCCGCTTTTCAGGCTACTTCCTAAGGGAAGCCATAAGTCCTACCCAAACAATTAAAATTCTTGGGCATCCTAGCTTATAGGGTTAGGTTGTAAGACCCACATTCGGGCTACTTTCTACGAAAGCCATAAGTCCCAATTTAAATCAAATACTTGTGTTACTTTCTACGAAAGTCATAAATCACAATCTAGGTTTAAATCTCCGGGCAACTCCTAATTGGAGCCGTAAGACCCAAACTAAATAAATTAACAGGCAACTTCTAAGGAAGTAGTAAGCCCCAACTCAAATTAAATTAAAATTAAAATCAACATCTAACCACTTCAGTCTACTCGGGATCCCTGAGAGGAGGCAACCCATGGCTGCTAATCAGATTCCCTAGACATTACGGTCAATGATTGTTAGTGTTGGTAGATTGAAATCTATGGTATACCCAGGACGACGAAACCATGAGATCTTGATCGGGTTTATCTCCATCTTCCCACCATTTGAGACTAAAAATATCTAAAATTTATTCATCATTAATCGAGAGTTCTCTCTTACATAGTAAGAGGGGTAATTAACTATGAGTGCTTGCGCTCATTGGAAGTAAGAACCCTAGATCTATAAACCCTGACACTACCCTCAGGGGAAATCTGGTTAATTTCAATCTGATTTAACGGAAATGGAATCCTACAGTTGCAAAGCAGGATTCATGCATTCGTGCCATTTTTATTGAGCCAACAAAGACTGAAGTCCTCTACTATGGGTATTGCACTATCACTATAGTGTCTTTCCTTTTACCTCCACAGCAAGGCAAAGATGCCCTTACATAAATCCCTTCAACCAAACCCGGTGCGACGGAGAGCTGGAATCTTTATAATCCTCCAGGTGACAGCTGCAGACCTTAAATATTTATCTCTTTCCTAGAGAAGGCAGAGTACCTTGAATTTCTTTCTCACCCTCTTAGTGATGGAGAATAGAACCACATCCTTGAGCTAAAGAATTTCACCCCGAAGCCACTCAAGAAACCTAGACAGCCACTTGAAGGAATAAGGAAAGACACTTGTTAGGAGCAATTATGTGACCCCCTCACACTACATCTCCCTCACACTCAAGCTCTCCCTCTTCTTCTGAAAGCTTTCCTAGAACATCTCCTCAAAGCTACCTCTTAAGAACACTTAGTAGCTAAAAGACTCTTGAAACAAGTAAATAAGAGAGTCTAAATACAAGGTCTCACAAAAAGACCTAAATTTAATTTTGGCAACACTGATTGTCCAGTACAATCAGTTAAAAGTACTCATGTTAGTATGATACAAAGAGATAGGTGTTGTACGATCAGTTTAAGGAATTGAGTTGATCTTCCATGGCGATTCAAAGCATTGTCCAATATTGATTAGTTCAAATAACTTGGATTATCTTCTAGTATGATTGATGATGATTTAATTATTGTGCCATATAGGAATTGGGTTATACGGTATGGTTGGTTAAATCATTTTGTATGATCAAATTGGATCAATTAATATGAATTTATTCTCTAATCACAAGAATAATTTAGGTAAAATTTCATTACAATATATGATATAATATATATCGTCTAATATGATGAGTACAAATTTTGAATTTTAAACAATTACCTAAATTATGATTGGGGGTTGGGATCCTGATTATAAATGATCATCCTATATGATATACATCATACAGTATAATTAGTTCACCTTGTATTAATTATCACAATTTGTCATTTTAATTATTTTCTAATTAGCTGGTCGTGTAGTATGATATGTATCACATAGTGTGATTTATTCAGAAAATGTAACTTATGATGTTGTCACTAACTCATTCCCTTGAGTGTTTGTGTGTATGGTTTCCAAGCTTAATATAAACTAAAAACATGATTAGACTCAAAAAAGATAAAAATACATAAGAAATAAAAAATTGGACTCTTCATAACATTCTTAACCCTAGTCTATCTAATCTTGAGTTGATCAAACATGCAAGTGTACGATGGAACTGAAATGTTAGTGCATTGAAAAAATAAATATGCAATATTAGCAATTAATAGGAGATAACACAGTACAAAATCTAATAATATTTGTTATCATCAAAATCACAGTATTTGGTCCAGATTTGCAACATATTATTTTTGGTAATCTAGTGAGTTGAAAGTGAAAGTTTAATAGTTGGTTATGAAACCAATTGAACTATAGAATGAAACACCAAGATGTGGGTGAATTGATATTTTAAAAATCATTTTAAAAAAACCATTTTTAAATACACAACAAAATTCATAATCTTAAAGGCGTAAGCAAATAATAAAGACAAAAAACTTTTTTTTTCGTATTTTTGATTTTATAAAAACCTAAATAACAAAATTATATTTTTTCTACTTTTTTCTTTTTGAAGTAGCGACAAATTTAATCAACCATAATAATTATCAAACTCATCTAGATTGTAGTGAAATTAAAAATGTAAGAAAGTAAATATACAAAAAATGAAAAGAAAAACAAACTAGATTTTATAGTGGTTTGGTTAACTTGGTGTGAAGGAGTAACCAAATCCATTTTACCTCCTCATTTTGGCAAAGTTTTCATAAAATCATCATAGTTAATTGAGTATATTAGACAAAATCATTCACTTTTGCAATCAACTAGAATTTGATATTTTCAATTATTGATTTTTTTTTTCAAAATATTGACATTATTTTTTTTGAAGTAAGTATTTTTTTTTTTAAATTATCAATTCACCTATCCCTCTTAGTGTGCCTCGGGCTAGTTCTTTGAGGTCTCACAACCTCCGTGAACTTTTAAGTGATATCAAAGCGGGTCTTGAAAATTTTGTTTTTGAAATCATCAAGCAAAGATCTTATGGCTCAATTTGGTAACTTAAATAATACAGAGGGTTATTATATCCCATTAACCACTTTTGGACAACATTCCATTTGATTTCTAGAAGATTTACATGTATACTTTTATATAATCAATTAATTTTAGGATGTGACATATGATATAAGCTAGCAATTTTCTTCATCATGAATAGTCAATACAATAAATACTAAATTCCTTACACTAAATGGAGTTAAGAGGATAGAGAGTTTCCACAATTAAATTATAAATGTTTGAACTATTTCTTTTGTGCTTTTAAATTTGAGGATTATATACGGGTATCTACCTGCACTATAGGGAAGTAAATATGGGATAGACTATGCATAACATATAAGGAAACTAGTGAAGTAAAATAGTCTAGGTTAAATATCTTACTACATGGCTACAAACTATTTCACATTAAATTTAGTGAGTTAATATCTGAAATATGCACTAGGTTCACACAGGTAATGACATCCCTTTATGCATTGGGTAGATAACTCTCAAATTCCAAAAAGTTAATAAAATCCTACACTACCTACCTACTACACATGATACTAAATTTAATGCAATCATTGAATCTAAGGATTTGGATGTATTTTATATTTATAATTTGTTTTTTTTCACTCATTTCCTATGAGCAAGGCATGAGTCAAAGACTAAATGATGTAGGTGAAAACAATAAAGAGAAGATTGTGGCCTTAAAAGTGATAGATTTAGATAGTGGTAGTTCTGTAGTGGAGGAGGATGATGGCATTATGTTGATGACTCATTAGCTCAAAATTTTTTTAAAAGAGGAAGCAAGCAAAGGCGTCATCAATACCAATGGTATATTATTCATAGTACTTCTTTTGAGATCATATAATATTTTGATTCAGACTTTAAAGGTTCTAGGATTGATAGGAAAAGAACCTCTAAAATATGCCAATTCATATGACAATCTTTAGTCTCATAGTCTAGTAGAAAATAAAACTCTGTAGCCCTATCTATTTCTGAAGAAAAATATGTAGCTGTAGGGAGTTATGTTGCACAAGTCCTATAACTTAAACAACAAATCTTAGATCTTGGACTATCTGTAGGGACCATTCAAATTATGTGTGATAACACTAGCACCATTTATATATCAAAGAATCCAATCCAACATTCAAGAATCAAACATATAGATATAAGGCACCATTTCCTTAGAGATCATATAAAAAATGATGTAGCAACTAAAAATTAATAGGCGAATATATTTACAAAACCCCAAGCTTTTGAAACTTTTAGCACCTTAAGGACTAGAGTATGTGCTATAGATATTCATTCTTGAATTAGGATGATTTAAAAACTTAAAAAAATAAAATAAAATAATAATATTTTTTGTGTGTCTTTCATTTGAATTTGTTTTATGATTGTTCATAACGTTGTTTTTTATTTTTGGTAAAAGAAAATAAAAAATAATGTTGTTATATATTTTTTTGTTCTATGATTATTTGTATTGGTTCTTTTGTTTGTGTGATTTATTTTATGTTCATTTTATGGAGCTTTCTTGATCATCACATGCAACTTTTTGAATTTTTCTCTCATCATACTGTACGATCCCACATCTTACTGTATGATATTCACAAAATACTAAATCATTAATCACATCACATCCAATAGCTAATATTGATCAACCATTAGTGATTGTACTATACGAACACCTACTTTGTACTGTACGATACATATGGCAATGGATGTTAGAAAAATTGAATTTAGCCAATATGATATTTAATATCATATTGTACTATATGAACACCCATTTGTACAGGATGATCTGACAAATAAATGATCGTACAGGCTGATGAATTTGGACGAACATTTTTTCTCTAATCATGAAGTATGATTTTGATCGTATTTTATGATAAGACCACCTTTTTAATTGATCAGGCTAGATAAAATTGATTTCACTTTATCATACTATATGATGTCTCTATCGTACTATACGATTTAGCCATTATATAAAACGGGAGGAAATTCTAAGCTTTTCTTCACTCAATTCAGTTAACTCTTCTTACCTCCTCCCTAAAGATCTTGTCCTTTAAAATAGCTAGAGGGAAGCATTCACGAGCTCTAATCAGAAGTTCCTCTCGATGCCTAGTGGATCCTTGGTTTGCCAAAGTCGCCGATGAAGAAGCTTACAATTGGTAAAAAACTATCAGGATCACACCATCTAAGATCATAAACTAAGAATTTTTAAACTTCTTAGTACTTTCACTCTTTGTTGGCATAACCCTTCCGTTTATTTTCACACTTGCCTACCCATTTAATACTAAACTTCTTTTCAAAAAAATTTCTAGTCTCTAAATCAATAGTGAGGGCACTACCCTCCAATCTTAGGTAAATAGGAGGCCTATTAAAATCACATACCAAGGCTTTCATGAATTCCTTCACCTTTCCACAACTGACAAAAACATTTATCTTCTAGCTTCAAATCCTTACTATGATTAAACACTTGCAAATATTACCCTTAGGGAAATAAATCTTAGATACCACATCACTCATGTCAATTCCTTAGTGCCATATGCTAGAATCATTCAGGATATCCTTAGTAACACCATAACTCAAAAGATGGGGATCAAATTAACATCACACCTCTTTTATCCATGACTACCTACTTTATAATGGTAGAAATAGATTTCAATGCAACTTATCTAATCATTCGATATCTTGAGCATCTAACATGCATTAGAGATCCTAGAAAAAAAAGGCCAATTCTTTCCTTAAGTTAGATAATTGCTTTTGTCCTTGAATTCAAATACAACTTTTAATTACCTGTACCCCCAGATCACAATCCAATTTTCTATTCTAATAGCTCTATCCATATCCTTCATAGTGCTTGCCATCATACTATTCTCTATGTGGATGACAAGCCAATGGAAGCAGAGGGAGGTCTAACATTAGCACCAGTTTTAGCACCAACATTTGTCCACCAGCAATCTTAGTATAATATGTTAGTTTAAAGGTTTAACCAGTAAGAAGCTCAATTTGACACCTACATAGAAGAGTAGAAATGGCAGCAAGACATTGATATGGCTCTCTTTTACAACTTTGTAGCATAGTAGCAGCAACAGCACAACAATGACATAGCTTAGTTTGGGGAGTCTTTTCTTCAATCCACCAATTTTTCCAACCACCACTATCACCACCAACTAATTTGGATCCTTCATACTTTTAGTTTTCTTTATATTTTCATCCTTGTGTTTGTATTATTTTTACTTTTATGCTTTGTGAAGTATGTGTTTCTCTTTAGTATCTTTGTTTAGCCATTTCCTCATTTTTGTTATGTCAAAAGGGAATGTAGTTTGTTGTTGATAGGTTGTACTTTGTGATTTGAATGATTAATCTTTTTTTCCTACTGTTTGTGTGCTCTTTACTTTTGCATTATTTTCCTTGTAAAAAAAATCTCCCTATTCTTGAAATAGTCACCTAGTAAGGGGGAGTTTAGGAAATAACAAAAATACAATATTTGAGATAATTTACCAACAATATTTACCATCATTAAAAAGAGGGAGATTGTTGCAAATCTGGACCAAAGTCCGGTGATTTTAATGATAATAAACATTATTGAATTTCTATATCCTATTAAATATTATTATTGCATATCTATTTTTTCTATGCACTAATATTCATGTCCACCGTACACTTGCAAGTTTGATCAATTTAAGATTTGGTACACTAGGGTTAAGTATGTCATGAAGAGTCTTTATATTCAATTCTTATGTATTTTCCCTTTCTTGATTTAATTCAAATATTTTGTGGATACTAAGCTTAGAAATCATGTACACACGCACACTCAAGGGAGTGAGTTAGTGAGAACATCAGAAGTTTTTTTAAACTAATCATATTATATAATCCATATCATACTATACGATAAGCTACTAAAAATTATTAAAATAACTAATTATGATAATTAATGTAAGATGAATTAATCATACTGTATGTCGTATATCGTACAAGACAATTAGTTGAAATCAAGATCCCAATCACTAATCACAATTTAGGCAATATTTTGAAATTCAAATTTTGTACTCATCATACTAGATTAAAGGTATTATACTATATGACATAATTTAATCTTACCTAAATTAATCATGTGATTAGGGAACATATTTAGTTCAATTGATCCAGTTATATCGTATAGGACGATTTGACCAATCATACTGTATGACTTGATTCCATCTTGGAATGATAATTAAACCATCTCCAGTCATACTGGATTATAATCCAAGTCATTTGAACTAATAATACTATATGATGCTCTCAATCGCACTAGACGATTAGCTCAATTCCTTGAACTGATCGTATAATACCTATCTCTTCATACAATACTAATAGGAGTACTTTTAACTAATCATACTAGATGATTCATAATAGTACTCATGAGTAGTGATACCAGAATTAAATTTAGGGCTTTTTGTGAGGCCTTGTATTTATTCTCTCTTATTGACTTATTTTAAGTCTTTTGGCTGCTGAGTGTTCTTGAGAGAGAGTTTTGAGAAGAAGTTCTAGGAGAGCTTTGGGAAGAACATGGAGAGCTTGTGTGTGAGGGAAAAGTAATGTGAGGGGATCACATAGTTGCTCCAAGCAAGATCCTTGCCTTGTTCCTCCAAGTGTTTAGCTAGGTTTCTTGGGTGGTTCCAGGGAGAAATTCTTCAACTCAAGGATGTGGTTCTCTGCCATCATGAGGAGGGTGAGACAAGAGTTCAAGGTACTATGCCTTATCCAAGAGGGAGAAAAAGATTGAAGGTGCACTACCATCGCTTGGAGGGTGACAAACTTCTGGCTCTCAATCACACCGTGTTTCGTGGAAGGGATTTGTGTAAGGGCTTCTCCACCTTGTTGTGGGGGGTAAAAGGATAGACACTATAATGATAATGCAATACTCGGAGTGGGGGACTCCAAGAAGTATACATAGGTTAAGGTTGATCGAACAACTATAAAATTTTTATTGTGTTTTTTCCTTCTCACACATTTACTTTTTCCTACATTTTATTTCTGTGATAACTGCTTGGGAAAATCTATGATTATTGTTTCGTTTCTAAAGTCAGAATATCATCATAGTTAATATTATATATTTGACAAAATTATTCGTTTCCGCAATCAACTAGAATTTGGTATTGTCAATTACTGAAATTTTTATTTCAAAAATATTGTCATTGTTATTTTGAAGTAAGCATTTTTTTAAATTATCAATTTGCCCCCCTCTTGGTGCACCTCGGGCTAGTTCTTTGAGATCTCATAACATCGTCGAACTTTCATAGTACACGTATAACCTGAAATTAAACTTCTAACATCTAAACACATTGCAAAGTTTGAATCAATGTAACCATTGATAATTTTTTTTTTTTTTCAATTTTTTATCTTCAAATAACAATTCTTGATTTAAGGAGCCTTTTATATATCTCAACATCCATTTGACAACAAGCCCTTGCATTTTTTTGGGATTAGCCATAAATTGAGTAGTAATACTCATAGAATAATTAAGATCTGGTCCATTGCATACATTAATCTTCTAACTACATTTCCATATTGAGCATTCTTTTTTTTTTTTTTTTTTTTTTTTTTTTTTTTTTTTTTGAGAGAAAATATTGAGCATTCTTCATATATGACTTTTCTTCCCTAGTTTTTTAGCATCAGCTAATCATATTTTAAAATGATTATTAATTGGTGTTTACACATTTTTAGCATCAAGCATTCCAAATACGCATTATACATTGATCATTTTTGAACTTGTGAAAGAAATAGTTACATTCACTTATATTTCTCTGAATTTGTATATCTAGGATTTTGCTAGCAGATGTCCTTCACTTCAAATTTGGCTGACATATCACATAATTCAAACATCTCTAAGGTATTTAAATACTAAAGAAACAATTAATAATTAAGAAAGTCAATACAGGATGTTCGATGAAGTATTTTGGATTTCAATCATATTTATGAGGCATGATACGCTCAAAGGATCTTAAATCTTATACTTTTGCTTGAGATTCAAATAAGTTTTGAGGCTCCAAGGATCTCATAGTACCACGCAAGCATCACAGCCAAATATTATTCATCTTCTATTAAACCACTATTTGAATCAAGAGGCATAAATCTCAAGGTATATTTGAGTTGAAAAACTCCAAAAATAAATTCAAGGCCATTCAAACTTTAATTTTAAGAAACTGCATTAGATCTAAACATGTCAATGAGATGAACCTAATGATACCAAAACTTGTCCAATCGAAGCTTGAATGAAACCAAATCAAGGGCCTCAGGCGTTATTGGAAACTTAAGGGCATTAATTAGACAATGAAATTATCTCCAAATTTGGCATGCTCAATGGAGCTCTAAGGATCCTAGAGCACCACTTGAGCACCACTGCCAAATAACATTCATCATCATTGGCCATTGTCTGACTGTCATTGCCAGATCAATGACCAACCACAACCATTAAGCCAAGGCCTAACCCCCACCATAGTACAATCACCTGATGATGTCATTGGGCCATCGCCCGATAACCACTGTCGAAGTATTGCTCGATCTCCATCACCGCATCAAGATCCTTCGGACTTTAGTCACCTAACTACAATTCTTTTTCGGCCTCCATCTCCCTATGATGCTCCTTTCGATCAATTTCACCCAACTACGGTCCTCCAATGGAAAAAGAAGTGTCTTATGATTTATAAGTTAGGTTTAAAAAGAATTACAAAAAATAAGAGAGAAATATATATTTTCTATACAAATAAATTTTAGTTTTTGCTCTCTATTTTTCTATTATTTTTAAATTACATTTCATTGAAATCCATTTAACTCTAAAGTATATAATTTCGGTCCAAATAAATCGTAATTTTTATTGCATTGAAGTCCGAAAGATGGCTATTTTTTCAATTATTTTTTATTGATTTATGATTTGTGAGGGAGCGATTCTTAAATCCATTAAATATTATTCATACTTGATAGTTTGATTATCCCTTTTTTTCTTAGATTAGATAACATTAAGCTCATTTATTATTATTATTTTTTTAAGTTAGGGTCTAGCTTAAGCATAACGTATATGATTATACTCTAATTTATATTATTTTTAAAATCAAAATTAAATTTGAAATAAATGATAAAAATTCTCTTTTAAATTTGATAGCATTATGTTGGTTAAATTTTTTTATAAAAAAATTATTTTATTATTATTACTATTTGATTATTATTATTATTATTATTATTATTATTATTATTGATACGATGCTAGGAAAGGTCTTTTTGCAATCATGCTTGAGATGGAACAAGCTTATGATAGTATGGGTTGGGATGCTTTGAGGCAAGTGCTCTCTCATTTTAACTTTCCTACTAAATTTAAGGAACTCATTTTACAATGCATCTTAAATCCCAAATATTGCATATTGATCAATGGAAAGAAAACTGATTGGATTGAAGGGAAAAGTGGATTTAGGCAAGGATGCCCTTTATCCCCTTATTTGTTTATTCTTTGCTCTCAACTCCTATCAGATGCTCTAAATGGTAGGAAAGGGGATGTGGGGATCTCTGTTTCTCCCAAGGCTCCTAGAGTGTCCCATTTGCTTTATGGGGATGATATTTTGATCTTCTCGGAATGAAATCGATCATTAATAAATATTGTTTATGGTCGGGACAAAAAGTTAACAAGGGTAAATCTATGGTTATTTTTGGAAAATTTACCAACCATAGAACTAAAAAGAGAATCTCCAATCTTCTTAAATTTAATGTGGTTAAGGAGTTGAATTACCTTGGTGTAAAGATGACCTTGAGGAGAGTGGTTTCTTCGGATTTCTCTAAACTTATGGAAGTGGCAGCTAATAGATTAAATATTTGGGGACAAAAATTCATCTCTTTGGAATGCAAGATGGTGCTCATCAAATCAGCATTCCTCTCTCTTCCTATGTTCTTAACTTCAATTTCTCTTGTTCCTTTAAGTATTTTAAAGAGTTTGATAAAATGTGTAGAAGCTTTTTGTGGAAAAAGAAAGATGGAAATATAGGTATTCATTATGCTTCTTGGGAAAGGCTATGAAAGACTAAGGAAGAAGGCGGTAGAGGATTATTCTCAGCTGTATCAAGGATTGGTCCTCTACGGGCCAAACTGGCATGGAATTTCTGCACAAAGCCTTCTACCTTGCTGAACCAAATTTTAAGAGCTAAATATGGTGAAGACGTCTGGATGACTCCAATGAAAAGAGATTGCTCATCGACATGGAAAATCATCACAACGGGAGCTCATTTTCTTAGAAACATTGTTAGGTGGGATGTTTCTAATGGCAATTCGATCAATTGGATGTTTGATACCTGGATTATGGATAAAAGTATAGCAAGGTGGTCGACGTTTGTCAACTGTTTAGAACCAAGTGAATTCAATCTATGTTATTTCATTATAGATGGAAAGTGGAATATTGATCGCATTCAATTAGCATTTGGGGAGCATCTCATGAAACTTATTACTCAAATTCCAATTCAGGCCGTAAGAGGATACAATCTCATTGAGCTCAATTCTAAATTTTCAAGAAAGTCAATTGCTGCTTTGGCATTTCAAGCATTATCTGATAAAAATGGTGATGGTGTTATATGGAATTGGATGAAAAAAATTAAAATTAAGACCGAAGATTGAGCTCTTTTGGTGGAGGCTATATAATGATGCCATCCCTTCTAATGATTTTCTAGTTAGAAGGAAAGTGAGTAACTTCTCAGGTTGCCCGAGGGGATGTAAAGAAGATGAGAACGAATGGCATATTGCAAGGAACTGCTCAAAGCTTCATGAAGTGATTTCTTTACTCAATAACTAGGGCTTCAATATTCTGATCTTTAACAACTTACACGATTGTTTTGAAGGTTTAAAGAAGCTTGTAGGAAATAATTCTCTCATTGCTAATATGTATTGTACGACTACTTGGCTTGTGTGGAAAAGTAGATGTAAATTGATTCATGATGGCATTGAAGACTCAACCATTTCTTTGGCAGCAAATGTGGTCTCTACAGCTACAGTTAGCAACTTTATTAATCATGTACCGGAAAACTGGGATACTAACCAGCGAAAGCTATCTTGCTCTTGGTATCCTCCTCCAACCGGTTGGATTAAATTAAATGTAGATGCTTCTATCTTATCAAATAATGTGGCTGGATTTGGCGGTGTGGCAAGAGATGAGAAAGGAAGATTTCTTATTGCTTTTGGAGTAAATATTATGCACTGGGACATTGCTCAAATTGAATTGATGGCGATTCTTCATTTGAAAAATATCATCCGTGATTGGATGTTTGATGCTCAAGGAATCATAATTGAAGGAGATAATTTTAACATTATAAAACTTCTTCAATCGGCTTTGAAGACTTGGAAGGTTAGTAAATGCATTGAGGATAACTTGTCTTTCCTTCTTGATTTCAACCAAGTTTTGTTTTCTTTTACTAATAGAGATTATAACAAATTAGCGGATGTATGTGCTAATTTGGCTTTAAAGAGCTCGTTTGTTTGAGAAGATATTAGCTTTGAAGATATTCCTCCTTCATTCTTGTTTTGCTTGAAGGAGGAATGTGATTCTTTAGGTTTGCTTTAAATAGCTTGTATTTAGGCTGTTATTTTCTTATTAATGCAAGTTGCATTTCATCAAAAAAAAAAAAAAAAAGTTGGGTTTAAAAAGAGTTCCAAAAAATAAGAGAAAATATATATTTTCTTTTTTGCTCTCTATTTTTCTAATATTTTTTATTGCATTTCATTGAAATCCATTTAACCCTGAAGTATATAATTTCGATTCAAATAAATCTTATTTTTTATTGCATTGAAGTCCGAAAGATGGCTATTTTTTCAATTATTTTTATTGATTTATGATTTGTGAGGGAGCAATTCTTAATTCCATTAAATATTATTCATACTTGATAGTTTGATTATCCCTTTTTTTCTTAGGTTAGATAACATTAAGCTCATTTATTATTATTATTTTTCTATGTTAGGGTCTAGCTTAAGCATAACGTATATGATTATACTCTAATTTATATTATTTTTAAAATCAATATTAAATTTAAAGATAAATGATAAAAATTTTCTCTTTTAAATTTGATAGCATTATGTTGGTTAAATTTTTTTATAAAAAAATTATTATTATTATTTTATTTTTATTATCATTTAAGTAATTAAAATTTTGGCCACCCTACAAAAAGTTGGATCGACCCTGATTGAGATTAATTAAAATTGCCAAAATAGACCAGATAAATTAAGGAGCGTTAATAAAATTGTTACTAAACTTATTATATTAATTAATTAATTAATAGTTTAGACTCAATTAGCGTAATTTTTATTGATCTCAATTATCGTAATTCTTAATATCACTGTAGGATTTCGTTAATTTATATTTTTATCAAATGGAAGTTAAATGGGTTGTGTTGACCCGCGAAGCATAAATTCGGCGGGAAGAGAGCTGCAGAGGCAGTGCTGGTCTCACAAGTTTATCTCTTGGCTCTAGAAGATTTTCACCGTCTTCATCTTGCCCACAGCTTTGCCCTCTCTCTCGCTCTCGTTCTTTTCTTCTTCAATTTGTACCTCGGAGTTCTTTTACCTGGTGCTGCTTCTTTCTGCTCTAGATCTGAAAGGTTGTGAAAGTCTGTGTTTGAGATTAAGATTGGGACGATTGAAGGTGATTTATGTTAAATTTAAGGTTCATTTCTTTATTTTCTGTCAATTTTCTTTAATTTGATGTCGGTTCAGTTGTCCAGGTTCTGATTTACTTCTTAATTTTTTTTTAAATTAGGAAATCCATGGGTGAAGTCGCACCTGAAGTCTTCTTTGCTCGTACTGGGCGCAACCGCCAGCGCTTTGATGAAAATTATCGGCTAGTTGCTGGGTATTACTATATCTTTTTTCGTTCTGTAATGTTAATCGGTTTATCTGCAAGTAGGATTTTGTAAATCTTGAAAGGATTAAAAACTTATAACTGTTTGGCATGAGAACTGTTATATTTCAGTAAATCTGATAAACTGCTTTACTATTTGTTTTGAATTTAAGTTATGTTAGAGAAGAATTTTGAAACAGTTTTTTGGTATCTTATTTTAGATAGTATTCAAGCATGATTTAGCTTAAATGCTACCAAACAGTATTCTGGGACTTTGAATCAGTCTGTTTAGGTATCTCATGTTTTAACCCTACTATACGCTAAATTTAGGATTTGTCAGATCCTAACATTCCTATCAAACATCTGCTCTTGTTAGATGATGGGATTTGGCTGCTATTAAGGTTTACGTAGTCCTGCTAATTCAGACTAGGAAGTCTTAAGAGGATTTAAAATAAAAAATTATTTGGCAGGACAACTGTTAATCTAGTTAAATACTGGCAACCTATTTAAGGACTTATTTTCAGAATTTAAGATTTGTGAGAGAAGAAATCTTTAAATTCCATGAAGGTTGAAATTTAACAAATTCTGAATTTAATTAATAATAGGTTTGAAAAGAAATTTACCAAAATAGTTGGATTTTCAAAGCTTCCAAAATTATTTTTCGGAGGATTTAGCTAAATCTTGATTAAATACTTCTTAAAATAGAGTATCAAACAGCCCCTAAAGGAAATGACAAAAGAGGATGAAATCAGAAATCAATAGATTCAGAAGCAAACTCAAGAACATTATCATATAATGCCAAATTGTTTTGATACATTCTAATTTCCTTTCTTCACAATCTTTCAATTCAAACTCTGCAATAAGCATTTTATAAGTAAACTCCACCTGTTTTGTTTTTCTATTGTGTTTTGTTCAAAACAGTTGTATATTCGGATTTCAATATACCAAGATTTCCTGATACTATCATTATTTATTTATTTTTTTAGTTGACTTCATTTGATTCTATAAAATAGAATACTATGTGAAATTGATGTTAAATATAATTTATTAGATCCGTTAATTGTATCAAAAGTAAACTTCCATCAAAGTAATTAAAATGGTACAAAATATGCTTTTATTTACCTGATTATTTTGGGTGTATTTTATTGTGCTGCAACAGATGCATTCCTTACCGGCTAAAGCTAGTTCAAGATAAAGTTAGGGATGGTTTACTTAGTAGATTGGAAGTTCTCATGATTTCTTCTCCTAATCGTCATGATCTCATATTCCCAAAGGTGGTTATCTACATAAATTTCATTTTGTTCTCGGATTTGGTCAATTCTTATCTTCTTTCTTGTAGTTATGGAATTTCATTATTTTTTGTTTCAGGGCGGATGGGAAAATGATGAGACCCTTGGTGAAGCAGCTTGTCGTGAAGCTTTGGAGGAAGCAGGTGTTAGGGGAATTATTAACGTAATCTTATCTTAATTTATTTGCTATTCTAGTCCATTGATTTTAGGTTTCATTTGGGACAACTTTCTTATTGCTTTCTAAAACAACTTTCTTGTACAATATTTTTTGAATTGAAAATTTTTATACTAGAAAATTATTTTACAAAACAACAGTAGAACTGTCACAAATGAAAGCTTAGTTGCACTCTTATATCATGTTTGAAAGCTCAAATTGATGACTAGTACAATGTTTGACCACTGTTTTATTTATTGTTTTTTTATCTATGTTACCTAGGGGTAGTTTGGCATCCTATTTTAGTTAGGATTTAAGGATAATTTAGTTAAAATACTAACTAACAAAACTTAAGGGATTTTAAATCTTGTTATTGTGATTAATCCTATTTCATCCCTATGATTGATTAAATTCAGAATTTGTTAAATCCTACCATTTACAAGATTCTATGGGTTTAAGGATTTCTCCTCTCACAATTCTTAATATTGCTTCAAACAATTGAAAGTGTGACTTCAGACGAAATCCTTTCTAAGGAAAATTTAGGAACATTTCAGTTTTTTTTTTTTATGAAATTATCCACTCTATCTGCATACAATAATTTGGTATTAGATTCTTGCTCTTGATCTTTGAACTGTTGTCTTTATCGCACCTTTTCTTTTTCTTCCATGATGATACATTAATTTTCTGCCATGATCTTTGAACTGTTTGTTTTGGAATCATTAATTGAGTCTACTTGCTCTATGTTCTTGTTTTGAAGTTATAAATAGTCCAGCTCAAATAAATGTGTTAGAAGAGAAGTTCTTATTTTGTGGGGAAATAGGAGAAGTCTTATCAAATACATAGAGCGAAAAATAGCAAAAAATAAAAAGAATAGGATCTAAAGCACAGAATACACAAGAATTTTATAAAACTTCATTCAATTGATAAACTACATCCTCTTTCTAAGGTTGCAGATTTCACCCTGATTCGATTGTAGAGAATTTCTATCATAAATCCTCTGATTCAAACGTAAGATAATAATGCCCTCCTCTTTATAAAAGAAAAAATATAACGCAACTAGAAATATGATTACATTTTTAAAATGCTCTTAATGAAATAGTTTGCTATGAAATCTATATAATGTGGTTGTTTTCATTGGGCATTGGCAAATTAAATTACTTGACATCAATTTCATTAAATCATTAGTTATTCATCAGCTTTGGCACTCTTTAGTTAATTGGCATGTTCTGTCATATTCACTCCTAAAGACCATTCTACAACAAACAGGAATCTATATTAGGTGAGTGGAAATTTAGAAGCAAGAGCAGACAAAATAGTTGCAGTTTGGAGGGAACTTGTAAAGGCTACATGTTTGCATTAGAGGTGACTGAGGAGCTTCAATATTGGCCAGAGCAGGGCAACCATGAGAGGAGATGGGTTAGTCTCAAGCCATATTTTATGATGTTATTGATTTCTTTTCATATAAATATTCTGTAATTACAATGCAATGCATCTACAGGTTTGCGTAAGTGAAGCGTGGAAGCTTTGTAGATATGATTGGATGCGTGAAGCTCTTGCTGCTTGTATTAAGGTTCTTTCTGACCGGATTATATTTTCTAATGATAACTTAGTAGAGCCATCAAACTACTATTTTGTTAAAACCACAACGACCGAGCAAGCTATCGACAGTTTTTGCTGATGATTTCTTCTCACTGGCTTCATGTAAACAATGTGGATTGTAATTCACAGCCATTCCTTTGTCTCCTGTTTGCTAATGGCATTCTAATTAGTCTAATTGCTGTCTTTACTCTGTGCTAAGTGTGTTTTGCATCATATGTAATTGTTGCGTATATATCTCAAATGAATGTAATGTTCCTCGCCTATTTATAAACGGGTTTTGTGATAAAACATCATTTTGGGCTAATTTCCATTTCTCATTAAATCCTGGTAAAATTATATTTCATCAGCCATTAAAATATTGTAAGGCTTTTTTCCATATTGTTATTATTGTTGGTTATTGGTACTGATACAGTTCTTTTTCACGGGTTTTTATTAACTTCTATGCGAAGTCACATGTTAGTTATATGGGTTTTTATTCCAAAGATATGAATTGTGATTAAAATTAAGTTTAAGATTTTGTTTGGGACGGCTTTTTTATTGCCTCTTAAAGCAGTTTTCTAGTACAAAAATTTTAATTTTTATATTAAAAAGTTGCTTTAAACAGTAAGAAAACTATCCTAAATGAAGCCTGAATTTAAAGATAATTTGGAATTGAATTGAAGTTGATGATTATTGGAATGTTAATTATAAATTTTGATATTGATTTAGTGGTTCCTGATGGGCAAGCTAATATAAAATTTTGTTTTGATTGCTAGGCTCAACATTTCTCATTTTTTTCACACATACATACATCATCATGTTCGAGGGTTCTAAGAGAAGGAATGTCAAAATACGGAATAAATATAACGGTGGTAAAAAAAATAATAATGACCGGAGGTATGAACTGTTTAATGAATTTATTTTTAATCTTACTTTTTATTTTTACTTGTTTTCATTAAGTTTATGTTTATATAACAATGAATATTTTCTTACCCCCTTCTCTCTTAAGAAGCCTATGGTTAGTGAGATAAAAGAATTTATTCCTTATGCAAAGTCCCTAAAGAGATTTTGGCCAGCAAAGATATTATCATTATCATAGGAATCAACTGCAACCATGATTCTAACATTAAAGAGCAAATCAAGAGAGGATCTTGTTAGTCCTATGAAAGTCAGAGGGTTTTTAATCCTATTTCTTCTCATCGTTTAACCATAATGATAATGGATAATCATATATTTAAGGATGAACTTGTTAAACCCCTTCAGTTAAGAAAGTTAAACTCTTAAACATCGAGGTATTTTTTGGTGTAATGGTTGAAATTTTTTTAAGAAGCTCAGTAGTTAAGCATGCTAATCTCGAATCAATTCTGAGATGGGTGATCTACTGAGAAGTTATACTAACAAGACAAAATTGTGATGCTCCTAAGTCAAAGTAGACAATATCTCGATTGTTAAGAATTTGAACTGTTACAAAACTATCAATCCAACCCTAAAAATACCTTGATTCCCATCTATTGCTTACTGTGAATACCATGGGTAAGAATTTATGATAAAAATTAATACGTCATCAAAAAATTTATTTGATGGAATTTCATTTAAGACCATATGAACTCCGATTCACCTAATTATATAGTCAAAATGAATTTTTTAACGAGATTAGTTCAACAACATCAAAAGTATTCTGATTTGAGTCTAAATTAACTCAAATCAAGTACTTAAAATATAGTTAAAATTTTCATGATATTATTTGAGGGATCAAACAATCTTCAAATCTTTCAAGATTATAATCAAAACTAGTCATTTTGCTTAGTTATGTTTTGGGAATTACTGAACCAATATCTTATTGTCCATTATCTTATGCATAAATTTTGATGGCGAACCTCAACTGAATAATTAATAGATAATAAAACTTTGACAAGATTTTGTAAACCAAGGCTTAGTTGAAGCCTTATCCTGATGAAGAAAGCCATGTCGGCATATAAACCTGCACCACTTAAATCTCTTGGGGCCCTCCTTTCTCATCACATCAATTGCTTTATATGACATGAGACATCTAAGTTTTAATTTTCTGACACTTTTGAAGGTCATGACTTTCCCATGGCCGGTCTTATTCAAATAATTAAGTAATATGATGAAAAAAATTAGTTCTGTTCTTATTGATAATTATGCTTAGTCATCAGCTTTTAATATACAATTTTTTTTTGGAATTTATTTAACTCAAAATTGATCACCTCATATTACATAATCTAGATTTTATGCATCTCATAATGTATCATCTATTGATTCAAAGAAATATATATGAAAGTTCACTTTAGATAATATTTTTTCTAATAGTGATAAAATTTTCTATTTGTGGATAATTATTGAAATCGAAGTCCACTGAGATTGATTTGAGCCAAATTATAATCTCGGTTTGAACCATGAACAAGTTTCAAATTTTGAAGCCCCTTGAGAAAATAAAACTAAACTCTCAAAATACCGAGCCGCCTTTTGGAGTAACAGTTGCAGTTTCATTGTAAAATCCAAAGTTAAGTGTGCTACTTTGAATTTACACTAATGGAATAAAATCATGTGGCCACTATGTCAAAGCAAATACTATCTCGATGGTTGAAAGTTTCGATTGTTTTAAACGGTATCAGAGCAATACACCAGCTGGTAGATAGAAACTCCATATTTATAATCTTATCTGCATAGTGGATGATTTTGAGCTAAGGAAATTGTTAAGAACGTCAATTATATAAGTCGAGGAGATTGTGAAACCCCTTAGAGAAATAAAACTAAACTCTTAAACATTGAGGTGTCTTCTTGTGTAACAGTTGGAGTTTTATTGGAAACCTCAACGTTAAGCGAGCTCATATAGGAGCACTCTTAAGATGGTGACCTATTAGAAAGTTACACTAATGGAATAAAATCAAGAGACCATTATGCCAAAGAGGAATCAGAGCTTTCTCCTATGGTGGTGGGTGTACAGCCTTTTGGATTAGGGATATCACACAAATTAGGATCACAAAGTTTGAAGCTAAGTTTAAAGTAATCTCATCAATCTCTTATCATAGTGAGCTACCATTGTGACTAGTTCCGAGTTATGCTTTGCCACAATAAACTTTCTCTCTTGTGCACGTCACTAGGCTGATTGATACTTGGCTCCAATGAGCTCCTGTCTTGAATTCCTTGTCCTTCACATGATGTCGATGAAATTAATGTTTACTTCAGCAAGTTTCCTCATGAAATGCTCCTACTCCTTCACACATTGTTGATATATATATAATAATATAAAGTTTCTAACATATTTTTCTAAAAGAAAATATAAGAAATATATATGTCCAATTAAGAGTATTACAAGACCAGAAATTAAATTTCTCAAAATTTTATGTTGAATAGCATAAACTCGTCTCAAATTTTTTCATAAGATAAGTCACAAACCAAAAGCTATTAATTCTCAAGTTGATAATCAATGTTAAGCGTTCATTATTTATTCAGTTTGACTTATTATGAAGTATGCAAGAGAGAGAGAGAGAGCAGTCTTCTACAAAGTAGACATACAAAAAGGTTCTACTTACTCAAAAGAATCTTGTTTTTAATAATTCAACTTTTCATTTTATAATAATAAATATAATAAATAATTAGAATCAATTGCCAGTCTCAAGCTCTAGCAATTTTTGAAAAATATTTTTCTAGTCATAAAATAAAAGTGATTGCTAAATTTAAATCATAATGAAATTAAATGTTGATTTTAGGTCAAAAATTAATTGTAAAATTTAAGAGAAAATTAGCGAAAAAAATTATTTTAATCTTTTTGTGTAAAAGCACTACTCAATAGGCAAAACACAGCAATCTAACTAAACTATGGTGAATACAAATCATGATTCAACCAAGTTGTGAAATATAGGAAATAGATGTCTATGGCATACTTAAGTGATGCTCACCTTAGCCGTGGTAGTAAAATGAAAGAATTTTTTAGGACATCACTCACATGTGATACACCATAACTTAACACGAGCAAAGATGATTTGATCTCTTTATGTTTGAAGAATATAATAGCCAAGCAAAGGCCATAACTATATTGTACAATAACTAGGGATCCTTTTTTTTATTAAGTTGATTCAAATTTCTTCGAATTAGGTAAATATATATGAGCAATCAAATATGGTATAAGATGATCAAATGACCAAATGGCATAATATCTAATTGATCCCCTTAATTAAAGAAAACAATAGGCAGGGGTGAAAGAGAGAATCAAAGAAAAAAATTAATATCTAAGAACATTTTATAAATGATTAAATTATGGGGTTATAGTCTCTAAATTAATACGGGTAAATCATATGTCATTAATATATTATTTATCCTTTCCACAAATTAAAAAGTGATGCTTAATGGTTATATAATGGGTGTTCCTAAGTTATAATACAATTGATTTCCTAAAATGGTGATTCTGCAAGTGAGAAATTATTTTCTGTAATGAATGAGTGGAGTTTTACTAACTTTTTCATTTGATAAAATATCTTTAATATTAATGATATGATGAATTAGCTAATCAATACATAAATCATTGTGATCATCATTTGATATATTTTTGCTAATAATTTTAAAGGGGTCATAAGCCCATACACATAATTTCTTAAATTTACTTATTTAGTGATACTAAAAAAAAAAAAAGCAAGTCAAAATATAGTCGCTATTTTTAAAATCTTTTGTTGATCATTCATGATTTTCTTTAAAAATATATTTATCATTACTTAAAGTAATATATTGTCTTATGCCATTATGTAGGCTTTGAAAGTTCTTTATAAATATGAATATAAAATCAATGATTTCTTGAGATAGGAGGTATGTTACATCAATAAATTATATAGCATTTTGGCCATAAATTATTTCAAAATCTAAAGTTTTGTTTGTTCTAGAGATAATTCTATTCTATGCAAATTGAGATATAGGCAAATACAAAAAAATTTTTTAAACCTTTTCCTATAATTAGCCATCAAGTGGGTTTTCAAAGGTTTGCTTTACTCCTTTAGTTTATTCCTCAATTTAAGGATGAAAAGAAGAATTGAATTTCAATTTGGTGTAAAATAATTTTCATAAAGTATTCAAAAGTTAAAAAAGGCCTACATTATGGTCAGAAATAATGACTGAAGGAAGGTTATATATGTCATGCCTCAAGGTCTAATGACAAAAGTGTACCCATTTTTTAAAAAATTGCTAGAGCTTGGGAATGGAAATTGATTCTAACTATTTATTTTATTTATTATTATATAATGAAGAGTTGATTTATTAAAATCAATATTCTTTTGAGCGAGTACAATCTTTTTGTATGTCTACTTCGTATAAGGCTCCTCTCTCGCTCTTTGTTTTTAATGCATATACATCATAATGAGTTAAATTGAATAAATAATGAATGCTTAACATTGATTATCAACTTGAGAATTAATAACTGTTGGGTTGTTACTATCCTATTAGGTAATATTGAGTTGAGTTTATGCTATTCAACCTAAAATATTGAACAATTTAATTTTTGGTCTTATAATACTCTTAATTTGACAAAATAGATTTCTTATATTTTCTTTGACAGAAATATGTTAGAAAGTTTATATTTGATGATATTATCTTAAATAAAGGGTAACCTCTTGTAACTATGGATTGTTTGTTAAAGTCTACTCATTCTAATATTTTTTTGAACATTGCTCAAACTGGTTCAAACATTGCTTCAAATCATTAGGGGCATGCATCTATAGGATCAATGTGTAAAGGTGAAGAGGAACTAGCTCATTGTGGCCAAACATTGAGAATATCAAAATGTGGAGGAGGAATATGGCAATTGTTCACTGCTACTAGGCATGGATGAGACGAGCGATGAGCAAGGTGGTATTTATGATGGGAGCTTTATGGAACCTTGTCAAGGAGAAAAGGAGAACAAGGGGCTAGGCATTGATGATAGTTTGTTGGGACAAGACTTAGACTAGGCCAATAGTGTGAAGGAGGAGCAATTCATGAGGGAGCTTGCTGGAGTAAACATCAACTAGAACAATATCATGTGAAGAAGAAATTCATGATAGGAGCTTATTGGAGCCAAGCATCAATCAATGCAGCGACACATGCAGGAGAAGAAGAACTTATTGGGGCGAAGCATTAATGGGATCTCACCGCAATGGGAGCTCACTATGATGGAGATTATTGGGGTTAGTCCAACCTTAGGTTGAACATTGTGATCATAGTTTGAACCTTATTCAAACTTCAACCTAGATTCTATTTCGATAGGCTTTGACTTTAATAGCTATCCACAAATAGAAGATTTTATCTCTTATAAGAAATAATCAAATGTATATATATATATATATGGATGATCTATTATTAGGTATATATAATCTAAATTATGTAATTTGAGCTGATAAATTCCAAGTAAAAGTTTTGCTCAACACATCACAATCTAACTAACTTATGGTGAGAAATATATAAGAATTTATGAAAATGTTACTCATTAGTGACAATATATCATGATTAAACCAATTTGTGAAAAATATGAAATATATGCCTATGGCATACTCAAGCGAAGAATGGTAATTCATCTTAGCTGTGGTAGGAAAATGAAAAAAAATTTTAGGACATCACTCACATGTGACACACCATAACTTAATACAAGCGATGATGATTTGGTCTCAATTTAAACTTGAAAAATATAAAGACCAAACAAAGTCTATTGATTCATAGTTCAATTACTCTGGGATCTTTTTTCTTCACTTAGTTAATCTCAAATTCATTGAAGGTAAATATAAGCAATAATAATTGGTATGAGATTATCAAATGACAACTAGGCATAATATCTAATTGATTCTAGAAATGAAAGAAGAGAAAAAGGTAGAGAGAAGAGAATGAAAAGTTAAAGAGAAGACGTATAATACAATTTTCATTTGAGTAAAAAAAAAAAAAAACACTTCAATATCTACCCGCCGGTTGCAAAACTGCTACGAAAATCCCTTGCAACAAATACTAATTACAGCGGTCGTGTAGCGATTTTTGAATCATTGCAAGATTTTTGTGTCATTAAAACCATTGCGAAAGCCAATATAAAGTGCTGCGAAAGCCCTTTGTTATAAAAAACAATAACAATATGTAATCATCAGTTGTGTGAGTACATATAAAATTAGTAATTTATAGGCTCAATTAATTAATTGATATTTGGTGAATAAGCTAAATTTAATCCTTACAAAAGTTATTGTGAATATTTTTAGCAAGTAGTATTTAATTCAAATAGTTATATCTATCTCGGAGCTCTTAATTAAAAGTGCATTTTTCAATAAATTAACAATTAAACCAAACTTCTTTATAATGCTTTATTAAAATCCACTTAACAAATGATTAATTTGATGATGATGCAAGAAGAGGAATCAATCCAAAGTATACAGTGCTTAGAAATATCAAACCTTGTGACCTGAACTATACAACTTTTAATCATTAAAGATTAGCATTAGACAAGGCTGAACCTTGAGCAGATTTTGCTAAGATATTTTTGTCCCTTATGTTGGTAAATAGTTGAAACTATTTCAAAAATTGAGATCAATATAAAATATAATATAATATAATTTGATCATGTAGAACACCCATAAATTTTATGCAAATTCACTCATTTGATGTTATATTATACTGCGACTGTTGAAAATATCATTTTAGCTTGATTATACAAAAAACAAAAATATTTTAATTAAAATAAAATAATAATAGCTATATGAAAAAAAAAAATTCTTCTAAAATGATCCCTTAATCTTCAACACCACATGCAAGCCAACATGTTTTCTGACATATTCAATATATTCCATGGCCCTTTGCTGCCATTTATTTTGAAAAAGACTTATAAAATCTCTCCATGACATCAGATTAAAGGAGCCAAGGCTTTAAAAAGGTAATGACTTGTGGAGCTTATGATAGAATTGTTCTAAATTGGGAGCACATGGAATTGCAATCATAAAACTAAAATTAAATATTTAAATACTTATGCATGCTACTAGAACATGATATGCATTCCTGCTCTGTTATAAAGAACTAAAAAATAAATAAATAAAAAATGAAGGTTACCTAATGCTCTTAATTTTTCATTAGCTCTTGAAACCATAAATGAAATTCCCACACTATGAAAAAGAGACGGTAAAAATAGCATTAGCTAGCAGCGGTTTGAAAAAAATCGCTGCTATATGTTATCTATAATGATGATTTTAACTGTTGCAATTAGAACCGGTTAAAATAATAGCTAAAAGTAGCTATATTTGACATATGCAATTTAGTATTCATTTTATTTAGATTCTGAGGATCCATTTCTAATACATGCAATTTTTTATAAAATTAATTGTGAAATTATTGTTAAAAAATAATAAATTTTGAAAGTTATTATGATATTATAAAAAAAATTATATATTTATTTTTTTATATATAAAGTTTTCATATAATAGTAGAAATGGTTGTAAAATGCCTAATTTTATCAGAAAAATTTCTAAAAATAATAGGAATAGTACAGCAAAAAAAAAAAAAAAAGGTTTGATAAATATCTGTTAAATAAAAAAAGAAAAAAAATATCTAAAGCTAACCATCAATTATTTTAAATGGTTTGAATTACACAATTTTTATCTTATAACCAAATTTTCTTTTTCGAGAAATTGAGATGATTTTCAAGGATAAAATGGGTTTCCGTTTAATTAATTAATAAAAATTTTAAAATTAAGTACAAAAATCATAAATTTAAAGTACATATTTATTAAATTTTTGTCTTAAAATTCATCATTTTAAAATAGGTAAAAATAAACATAAAAATAACTACTACTTAATTTATCAATAAATTATTTGTTAGAACAAGGCAATGATAGTTGATGTGATTGTCCTTTTTTCCAATAGGTACAATGAATCTATGATTAGCATATATTCCAATCATCTACTTTTTAAAATCACACCTAAATTTATGATTAGAAAATATTAAAATCAGCTAATAGACCTTTTATTGTTCTTTAAGGATAAATTAAGAGTCTGTTTGGAACGGCTTCATTGTTTTATAAAGAGCATCTTCGCTACTATGATTACAGAAAGCAGCTTTTTACTATAAAAATTTGTAAAAAGAAATAACAAAATAGTATAAAAATTAGTACACAAACAAAATTGTGATTATTTTTAGAAGCAAAATAACTAGAAAGTTGTCCCCAAACAGACCCAAAATCTTATGAATATGATAAAAAATTTACATCACATTTTAGAAAGAGATTCACAAGAGAGGGAATTGCACATGCTAATGATCTATGATAGGCCATCAAATCATGTGAGAACACTTTCTCATCATTAGATACTCCATTCATTGAGAGGTCATCATCAGATGTTTAATATGTAATTAAACATTAATATGAATTTTAAATTTTATAAAATTCTTCAAATAATATTATGAATGGTAATTATTTTTTATATTCAAAATGAGTGAAAATGGGGATAACCAATTGAAATTCTCGTCTCTAAAAAATGACATGTCGCCTTTATATTATATTTAATGGTATGAAATCACATTTTATTTTATTTTATTATTATTATTATTTTGTTAAAACCCACAGAAGGGCCTACGTGTTAATTTCAAAAAAGCTGTATAAAATCACATGAATTTGATTTTCATACAATACAAAAATATTGAAGATAAAAGCTGTATAAAATAATAAATATTATTATATTTATATATAAGTGATAAAATTAAATAATTATATCATACAAGGTTTAATAGAAAAAATTCAATACCCAGTAATTTAACATACAAAATTTATATTCATCATTGATTGTGAAATCTAAGATCACTCTTTTTAGAATATTTTGTGTCGCTCGAGAACATTTTAATTTCCGGAGTATATTCTCATAGAAATTAGGACAGTACATCTTGACCTATTTTTCTTTAAAAGCTATTTGTGGACTATTAATAGTGTATTATTTTCTTAAAATTCTCTATATATTTAATTGCCCATATTCTAGTGGAGGTCAATTGATCACATCCCCTTAAGATTCTTCAAAACAAAGATTTTAATTGCTTCGTTTAAGAGATCAAACCTCCAAATGCCTGTAAAATCAATAATGGATGACCAAACATCTCATGTTTCTATATATATATATGGAAAAAACTCCACAGAAGGGGCCTACGCGTTAAAAAAGATAAAAAATACACATCCTTAAAGACTCCAAAGCTCACTAAAATATAGTAACACTACCAGAAAATGGGGCTACTGCAACACTATTTTGGACCTATAGTAGCGGTTTTAACCCCTACTATTTTTCTTGCAGTGGTTCTAAACCGCTACATATCCGCTGCAATGACATTCCACAGCGGTTTAAGAACCAACGGGGTAGACATGCCGACTGTAGCAGCGGTTTTAGTGCTGGTTAAAAAACGAAATGTTGAACTTTGCAGCGATTAAAACTGCTGCAAAGCTCCAGAATAGTGCCAGTTATAACCGCTACAAGTAATGAAAAAAATGATATCCAGTAATGTGGCGGTTTTAACCGGTACTATACTGGGGCTTTGCAGCGGTTAAAACCGCAACAAAGTTCCATATTTTTTTTAAAAAAAACGTACCCCGAATGTCCACCGAAAACACAATTGCAACGTGACTCCTGGGAAGAATAATAACTAGTTTTAGACACAACAGTGATTTCATCCCCATCAAAATTGTTAAGCTAATAATAACCCACAACATGACTCCTGGGAAGAATAATAACTAGTTTTAGGCTTCACTGTCAATACAAATCTAGATAAATTGCCATTTGAAATAAGTATGTCAATACAAACTAGTATAAACAAATTACAATAGCAATGCAACCAAGCTATGCAAGAATCATTGAATAGTCGTTCTAGTACTTTTACCACTAAATAGCATCAAGGTTCATGTCAACCCACGATTCAAATCTCATCTGCATTCATCTTGGTATTCCAAAATTCATCCATCCAATATAAATAACCACAGACATCAATCTCAAGGCCATTAGCATAAATTTGATTATTTGATTTAAATCTTTATCAACACTAATTAGGAACCTAAGTCCTCCATTAATCCCACCATTGCTGAGGGGCATGACGGTCAAACAAGCACTATCCTTGTAAGTTTATTTCATTTATAAAAAGATCATGATGAATTAAAAATAGTTAAGAAATAAAAAGATAATGATGGTCAAAACGTAATAAATTATAGATCGAGATATTGAACTTGCATCATCATCTCCAAACAAACCACTATTCAAATGAGAGAAGAATTTTACAAACACAAACAAAGGCAAAAGGCAAGCTTCATACTACCTCACGAATATAATGCCCACAAACATATATAAGAGCTATGAAAAGTGCTTAAAATAACCATGTAATGGCCACCAAGAAATAAAAA
>NW_021320019.1:1156091-1192703 GCF_001605985.2 Dendrobium catenatum | reverse complement strand
AAAATTTTAATTAAATATAATGATGGTACTAACCTTATCTTTTGGTTGTGACCACTGATTGACTAGATGACACCACTGTGTTGCATCAACAAAAGCTGGAACAAACTCCATAATTTCCTCGATAGGACAGCAATCCCAATGCTCAGCTTTTAAATTAGTCTTATGGTTACGCCACTTAACTCAAAGGGATTGAAGAATCCAGTGACGTATATGTCCAGGAAATGCAAACTTTGACTGCAATATAGATAAATATTTTCTTAATCATAACATAAACCTTAATATTGAAAATTTATTTAATATTTTACTTACCTCCACTTCAGCTAACATTTTTTTCTTAAAAGGATACAGACCCTTATTTCTCCAATCTGGAAAGGATAAGGGTGCCAGTACAGGATCTCTTGCAATGACACCTAGATATGATCCTAATAGAACAGACTCTGAAATATTGCTTGGCACATTATTCTCATTCACCTCTATATGAACACGTGTACCTAGCGGCATGTTTTGTATGTCAATGCATGTGGTGCGCCCCCTACGACGTACAGGCACACCTTGCTCATCTGTGCATAACACTTTTCATAAGAATAATTACACAGTTACTTGCACTAATTCAAAGAAAAGATTAAAATCAAACCTATGAGAAATATCCCATCATTTGGAGTCTGAATCTGCTCACAAGTAGAATGACGTGGTGATTGTTGAGTGCCGCTGCACTCATTCTCCTCTTGACTTTGCTCACAAGTAGAATCTGGGTGAATTGGAGTAGAGGGGTTTCAGATCCTCTACTAGACCTGCCTCTTGATACAACCTTCTTAGCTCGCCTGTATGTACTTCTACTTGTCATTTCTTGAAAGTGTAATATAATATCAAAACTCACAAAAGATCCGAAGCATTCGATTTGAAGGGAAATGCAAATGTAACTATTTAGCATTAAGTTTACTGACATTATTGAAGCATGCAACATGTATAAAATTTTTTCCAATATAGTCAAGATCCATAACATGTGTATTACCATCATTAAATAAGAAGTTATAATCAACACCATATCTCATAATTAATATAACAAGAAGTCTTGAGATGATGGAGAACAAACAAGCTTTCTTTAAACAATTAATCTCTATTAACAGTAAATAATGATCAGAAAAGGAAAAAAGTTCATCTATATTTTCACTCAAATGGCCAAGTGTTTTGTGATAAATATAAATTTAACAACTTGCTCACAACAAAAGCAAAAGCACAGTTTTTCCATCTCCCTTTATATCAGATTTTTCGGTGCAAAAGCATGCAGATTTTTTCTCTTCATTCGAATCAAATATCTGATGAACCTTCACAGCTTTTTCTCCTCATTCCCACCTTCGGTTGTGCAGACTCTCTCCACACCATTAATGATCTGCCACAGCAGCCGTCACATCCATACTGTTAGCTGATATTCTATCTCATTTTTTTCAAAACAAAAATGACAAAATTTTTTATACCTTCTCAGATTTTGTGAAAGCAAGGCAAACTGAAAAGATTTAGATAAATCATTAAAGAAAACATTTGAATGTAGATTTGCATATAACAAAGCATGAAATATTAGAAAACATTAAAGTATCCCAACTTACATTTATTTACCACGAGAAATAATTGAATCATATACATCTCTAGGCCTCATACGAACAACAAAATTCCAATTCGTATTTTTTGGATCTTGAATGTAGTAGACTGGTTCAACTTGCGAAGAGAAAATAAATGGATCATCTTCTAATTTATCACCAGTGTGAATAAGACGTGAAAAATTCACCAAAGTGTAACCAAATTGATCTTGCTTTACACCGGTGCCAGTTGTGTTCGCCCAATCGCATTTGAATAGCATCACTTTGAACTTTTCTGAATAATTTATCTCAATAATATCATTAATTTTCCCATAATAATTGAAGTTTCCAATTTCTGTGTTATTAATAACACCATAATTCTGAGTTTTCTTATTCTCATCTCTGGTTTTTATGTGAAAGGTATATCCATTAATAAAACAACCTTTATACGTACGTGCAATTTTATTGGGCCCCTTGGCCAGGACCTTAATTTCTTTTGTTACTTCTGGACCACCATCACCCATAACCTAAAAAAAATTATTAGCCTTTACACAAGTGTAAATATTCCTCTGCAATGGAGCCCTCAGGTTGTGCTTTATTGCCAACATAATTCTTTAATATCGAGAAGAATCTGCAAAATATTATAAACTCTTAAAATATTTATCATATATGTGAGTAATAGAAATAATATGTTATATGTTACCTTTCAAATGGGTACATCCAGCGGTATTGAACAGGACCACCTAATTTAACTTCCTCTGCTAAGTGTACAAGAAGATGAACCATGATCGTGAAGAATGATGGAAGGAATGTTTTCTCCATCTTACATAAAGTCATAACGATATTATTCTGCAGCATCTCTAACTCATGGGAAAGATAACCTTTGCACAAATTACTTTTAGGAAATGTGAAATCTCCACCACAATGCACATGACTTCATCTGAAGGTGCACATGACCGAAGCGCAATTGGTAGAATGTCTTCTATTAGAATATGACAGTCATGACTTTTTAAGCCCATAATTTTACAATCAGCAACATTGACACACCTTGATATGTTTGATGCATAGCCTTTAGGGAATTTTAAATTCTTCAAAACTTCACAGAACATCACTTTGTCTTTCTTTGACATTGTGAAAGGAGCTCTTGGCAATGAATAGCTACCATCCTCTAGAATATGTGGATGCAATTCATTTTTAATTCCAATATCAACCAAATCTTGTCTTGCTTGTAAGTTATCCTTTGATTTTTCCAAATCAAGCAAAGTTCCAATAAAATTGTCACAAATGTTCTTCTCAATATGCATAACATCCAAGTTATGTGGCAGTAAGTTATACTCCCAATAAGGTAGGTAAAAAAAATTGATTTTTTCTTCCATCCTTCAATTCCCTGTACAACACGTCCTCTTTTTTGACCAGCTTTACTTAAGGATGCAATTGGAAATTCTATATCATGTAATTGTGATAGAACTTCAGTGCCAGTTCTCCTTCTAGGTTCTCTTCGAACTTCCTCAGTGTTATCAAAGTATTTTTTTTGGCGACATAAAATATGATTATCTGGAAGCCAATGACGATGACCCATGTAAGAGAATTTCTTGCCTTTGTATAACCACAATGATTCTGTATTTTGCGCACAACAAGGACAAGCAAATCTTCCTTTAGTGCTCCACCCAGACAACATACCGTATGCTGGGAAATCATTAATAGTCCATAGTAATGCAGCCCGCATGCTGAAAATTTGTCCACTTGCTGCATCATAACATTGAACTCCATGCCATAATTCGCATAACTCTTGAATCAAAGGTTGAAGGTAAATATCAATAGCATTTCCTGGACTTCTCTCCCGAGGTATTATAGTTGATAGGATAAAAGAATCATGTTTCATCCCAACCCAAGGGGGCATATTATATGGAACTAGAAGTATAGGCTAAATACTATATGTACTACTCATAATCTTGAATGGATTAAACCCATCACTAGATAAACCAAGACGAATATTACGTGGGTCCAAAGCAAAGTCAGGGTATTGAGAGTCAAAAGCTTTCCATGCTTCTCCATCAGCTGGATGTCGTAGCAAACCATCTACATTTCTGTGTTTAGCATGCCAAATCATCTCTTCAGCCGATTTCTTTGTTTTAAAAAATCTTTGAAGTCTTGGAATTAATGGAAAATATCTGACAATTTTAGCTGACTTCATATGAGTTTTTTTCCCTCTAGAATTTTTCTTTATTATAGTTGACCATCTTGACGTTCCACATATGTGACATATATTCTGATCAGATCTATCTTTCCAGAATAACATACAATCATTAGGACATGCATCTATCTTTGTATATCCAAGATCAAATGCTTTCATCATCTTCTTCACTTCGTACGTACTTTTAGGCAACAACACCCCTTCAGGAAAGGCATCAACCAATAACTCAAGTAGCATATCAAAGGATCTTGCCGTCCAAGAATGCAAACACTTCAAACGAAACAACTTCAATATAAAAGAAAGCTTTGAGAAGGTTTTACATCCAGGGTACAACTCTGCTCCTGCATCCTGTATTAAATTAGCAAATTTCTCACCATGATCATTTTCTTCATTGGTATTGAACTCATTATACTCCATTGATGGATTTTGAACTAGATCATTTGGACATAATATGTCTCTTAATAATCCATCCATATCATCTATTCTTATATTCTCAGAAGGAGCTTCACCTTCATTTAACATTGGTGTGCCCCTAGATGCGTCATTCATTGCATATTCATCTATAATACAATGCTCTTCCCCATGTCGATTCCATACAACATATCCAGGAAAAAATCCTTTATAAATTAAATGGTCTTTCACAGCTTCCATCGAAAGGAAGTACCTATTAATGCATGACTTGCATGGACATAAAATTTTCCCTGACAAATTCTTGCTTCGACTTGCAAACTCTATGAAATTGTTTACACCATTTACATAATCACGGCTCCACTTGGCTTTTGTAATCCAACTCTTATCCATATTAAGACTAAAATGAATTTCCAAGTCACTGCTAAGAATAAAGAATCATTAGATCAGTAAAAAATTAATTCATAAATCACCATAGTCTCTAATTATTGTTATCTTGAAGGAATTATAAATTTCAAATGGCATTAGCAAATTTCTCTACTTATTGTTGTGTTTTAGTTCATTTGAAACCTTGAAAGAAGAGTGGAGCTTTGTTCGTGGTTCCCAAAAAAAAATCCTTTTATCCTTATGTTCTAAAATTACTATTTTTGCACAAAAACAGTTCTAAATCCCTTAATAAGTAATCATCCAATATGCCTAGCTATGTTACAGAAGTTTATAAAGCGTTTATATTTGATGAACTACTTTACGAATCCAGCTTTGTTCGCTGCTACAAACTGATGCTAAAAAGACAAATTTTTAGTAGTGTGAGCAAATAAAAACTCTACTAGATATGTTCTTTGTAAATAGAAACTCAAGAGTTCTTAAAGATTAAAAAGGTAATATCCTGCTAAATGGTATGGTGAAATGTAACAATAGTTGTTACATAAACTCCAAAGAACATAGTTTCCTACAAGCGACTATAATTTCAATACAAGAACAGAGGAAACAAAAAGAATATTTTGAAAATACGATATAGCCATTTCAATAAAAAAATCATTTGCCAATGTAGCATAAAGACCTTGACTTTGGAACGGTTGGAAGTCCCTGCCTACTTCAAGCCTTTGTGATACTCATGATTTTAACAATGCCCTCTTCTAGCTGTGGCCATACAAGCATGATTTATCAGTTAATTTAAAATGCATAGATAGCGAGAATTATCCAAAAAGAGAAAACAAGATAGCATCTGTGCCCATACAAGCATGGGACAAATTATCCAAAAAGAGAAAACAAGATAGCAAGAATTCAAAAGAAGTGGGCTGTCCAAAAAAAATAGAACTGATGAAATGAAAAGAAAAATCAAGCAGGCAAGCTTCTCATACAATATACCCTCCAAACAGTCCTATAGCATGATTCAACCCTCCAATTACCCGTCAATTCAATTCGAATGCCCTAAAGACATTAAAACCCGCATCTTTTCTCAGCCTATTCCTTGAGGAGGTAACAGATTTCCCAACTGAGGTAACAAAGAGATCAAGCTCATCAACGAAAGGTTTGCGTACAACAATTTACTTCAAATTAGAGCGGATGAGCCCAATAAAAGAATCAAGGGCAGGCAAATAGGCGTCGTCATAAAACACCATGGTGAGTGGCATCCGACAATGATCCTGCGTCCAAGATTGCTTCTCACCAGCAAAGTCCTCCGGCTTTAGCTTAGCGAACGGGTTAATAGTGAAAAGGTAAACTTGGGTTTGTATAAAGAAGAAGACGGAGGATTTTACCGCAGCGACGACGGCAGCCGGGTTTTTTGGAGGTAGAGATTTGCTTCACGATCCACGAGCTAACCGCAGCTGCCTTGATCCTTGATGCCGACGACGGCGCCTTTACTCTCGAATGAAAGTCTAAAACTCAAACGGACGTGGTAGCTAGGGCATGGGAGGGATCACATTTCGCAAGGGAGCTAGGGCACGATAGAGAATAAAAATCACAAAGGCCGTAATTATAATTTATGTATTGGAAGTAGCGGTTCTCAAACCGCTGTTATAATTAGCATTAATAATTTTTTAGCAGCAGTTTTCACCGCTGCTTATATTAATTTGTAGTGGCGGTTTGCAAACTGCTGCTAATAAATGCTGCGAAAACCTCATTTTTTTAGTAGTGAATTGAAATCAAACCTAAGAGCTTTTGGATCCATCAAAATACAAAACCAAGAAAAAGCAAAAGGAAAACCAGGTCAAATATAAATCAACAATAAAGGAGACAGAATAAAACACCATTAGACCATCAGTCAACCATCACATCCAGAGCAAAAGTTCCATCAAAATCTGAAGACCAACCCGTACAAAACAAAAGGAAAGAAACTACACCAAAATGAGAGATGAAAACCCACCAACCAGATAAAAGAATACTTCCAAAGCTGTAGCCACCAAACCAAACACAAAAAAACTATTTTTTAGATTTCATCTTTCTTCGTTTACCCACCCGAACGATAGTACCTCGCATACCTCCATCCTGTTCAAACACTTCCTCTTCATCACCTTCAGAAGGAGAAGATGAAGAGCCTTCATGCCAATCAATCTGCTCCTTAATATTTTCCCCCGATCAGATTCCCACATGGGCATACAAGGCGTTAGAAGAAAGTAAAGAAACTGGAACATCAACAAGCTGTTCATGCACTTCCAATCTCACAGAGGAGACCGGCACAACCAGATTAACAGGCATCACAGGAGAAGCAATAGAAGGATCCAACTTACTAGAAGCAATGTTCACCAATCCCATAATAACAGTTCAAAGTTCATTATCACCCACATTCATCATCTTATTACCTAAAACATCTTGAGCCACAATAAATTCATTCGAAGAAGGGTTAACAACCATAGCACCATGAGACACATTACATTCATGCGAAGAAGACTCAATAGCCACTACCCCAATCATGTCGGGGACCAACGATTCATTTCCAACTAAAGAGGATTCAATGCCAATATCAACACGAGCGGCAGAGGGAACAACCTCTCTCAAGTGCAGGGGTAAAGCTTTCACAGGGAAATAACATTAACTATGGGGTTCTCACCTGAAGCAATAGGTATCACAATAGCAACATTTTTATCACCCCTTCCAAATCAAAACCAACCACATTAGGAATAAAATTATTAGCTAAAGGAGGATTAACAACTTTAGTAGTGATTGCCTCTTTAACAAAAGGAGCAACACCCAAATTCTGATATAGGGTCAGGAAACAATCCTTAGAATGACCAAAAGATTTAAAATGAAAATAATACAAAGGAAATTCATCCATTTCAACCGATTGAGCATAACCACAAGTCTTTGACCTAAGCCAAACTTGAGAAGCATAACATTTCGTAACAACTAATTCTACTAATATGCGTTCTATAGAGGGTCTCAAGCCATTAACAATCGCATTTTCTGTTCACAAAAAGATCTACCAAATAGTGACCCCAAACCATCCAGAATTCAGGGGGAAAAAGGATGAGGAAGCAGACAGGGAAAAGAAACCCAAATAGGGATAATGGGAGATTCCACATTAATGTTAAAATGTGGGGTCCATTTGAAAAGCTTCATGAAGCAGTTGCACATGAAATAGGAGCGATGAAAGAAAACTCTACAATAGTCTAAGTCATTGGCAAGCTTAATCAACACATTTTTAGGATTAAGTAAAGTAACTGAAAAATCCCTAAGAAGCTTTAGTTTAAAGAAAATTTTTTGAATTAAGTCAAGCGGTGGGAGAGTGCCGAGAAATTTTCTAACTAAAAAAAACTCGAAAGGCAAAGCAAGAGATGCCATTTCATCATCAGAGATAAATAAATCCAACAAACCATGGTGAAAAGAAACTTTATATGGGGGAAAATATGGTGAAGCTGACTCACCAGATAAAAAATTTCTAAAAGATGTAGATTTAACCTTACCATCCAAGAAACCAGGGTCCATTAACCGATTCCTAGCCATAGGAAGGGAAATGAAAGAAAAAACCAGCTAAGATTAGGGAAGAAAGGTTACCCAACGATAGAGACAGATGGAGGTGGAAGGACCAACAACCATCATAAAAAAGCGTCTGCTTGCGGCTTTGATTCGTGTGAACAAAGGTGCCTAGGTCAAGAGAATCGTGCTAGGTGTCAACGAAGGTGGACACCGTACGCTACGCTCGATAAAGGCAGTAGGTTGGGTGGGAGAATTTTTTATGAGACTACTCTAAAGAAATTATTGCGTGTGAAATTTTTGATGAGACTACTCTATAGGAGAGAGGGTCGACCGATGGCTAGGGCAGGAGGTCTACAGAGGGCACTTTGGCTTCCTCCTTGGTTTGTTCGGTCAAGAGAGGCGGGAGAGCAGAGGGTTCCGCCTCTTATGCGTGTGAACTAGCTGAGAGGTAAAGGGAGAAGGGTGTTGGCATCAGTCCTTATTAGAGTTCACGAAGATTACTTTATCACTAGTAATAGAAGGCATTTGGGGTTATTAATTAGTGAATCTAATATCAAACTAAAGTTTTGTTTGGGATAGCTTTCTTAATGCTTTCTAAAATGACTTTCTAGCATAAAAGTTATTTGAACTAGAAATTTTTGTGCTAGAAAATTATTTTAGAAAGAAGAAAGAAAGCTATCTCAAACAAAGCCTAAGAATATAATATTAGATAATATTATTACAACACACAACAATTTATGCAAGCAAAGCATGCCAATGAGAACCTTACTTGGTAGAAGTAAGGCTTTAGTAAGGGAATTACACATAGTTTTAAGTTGATATATACAAAAAGTGAAGTAAAGATAATTATATAATGAATGAAGACTAATACAAAACTTGATTATTCTTATATTTTCTGTTTTCATTTTTTTTATTGCTTTAGTTTTCCTCCTCCCCTTCATCATTAGTTTTTATTTATGTTCAGTTCTAGTAGATTGCTTTGTTTTTCAATGAAATTTACAAACTCCTTATTCTTCCCCATTTTTTTGTTGATCTCCTTGCTTTGTAGAGGACTTTTGAATTTCCTCCATGTTTAGTTCCTAGTTATAATAGATGAGGAAGAGAGAACAGTTTTAAGTTGATAAAGACTTATGAGAGATTGACCATGCAAGTAAAGAGAGGAGGGAGACATCCTGAAGGAAGGAGAGAGAATTTTAAATTAATAATAAATTGGTTGTTTTAAAGGTGAATAAGGATAATGAAAAAGCAACTATGTATCATAAATGAATACAATATAACTAGCCACCCCTTCATCTCCTCTGCTCTACTCAGCACGATGAACCATTTCTTCAGCTCAATCCATAAAAAAAAACCTCTCGTCCACCTAAGGGACGTCTCTTTAATACTCCTCTATGGTTTTTTTCCTTTAGTCGTCCTTCAGATGGATAGAGTTTAGTATTATTTTTTGAATGTTTTTGTTTTTCTTTTGTCTTTATTTTTGAGAAATTTTTATGCTAATATGGTCAATAATCATAGTATGCTTATTGACCTTGATTTTCTTGTAGGTAAAATAAATCTCGATGTTTTAAAGATGCATTATGAAATACTTCTTTGTCCTTCCCAAAACTCAAAGTTACCACCCATTGTGGGATGACAATGCTTTAGATTTTCGATGAAGAAATCCAAGCATTAGCTGCTCCTTTCGAGTTCACGTTGGTAATAAAATTTTCTACCTATTGGCTAAAATTGAATCTTATTCAACATTTCTTTTTTAAAATTAGGCTTTCTGGAGAATTTTTTGGTTACGCTTTTGTATCCTTGTCATGTGCTTATCAAACTGGAAAATGACCTGAATTATAATCCTATGTTTGGTCATAGATATTAGTATGTTTATAATTGCTACATGAAATTTATAAAATAGTCTCTAATGTTTGATATCTCTGTTGAATCTCCTATCGTCGTGATTTATATTTATTTTCTTGATTTGAAACCACATTTCTTTTTACCTAGGATTTTAAATGGTCTGGGCTCTTTGTTTAATAGGCCTTTGCAAACATATAATGCAATTGCTAATGGCATTAGACCTTCAATTGTTAGGATTTATGTTGAATTTGATATATCTAAGCAGTATCCTAACATTGTTTATCTTGGGCCAAAACATTTTGGTTATGTTCAAAAAGTAGTCATGGAGGAATTTCCTGCCTTCTTTGACAACTGTAAGACCCTTAGCCATAGCAAAATTCAATATTTCTTGTTACACCCTCAATTAATGAAAAATCATATTATTAAACTTAAAACTAGTATGCCTCATTCTAAACCATATAATCTTGCTTTGTATGGGGTAAACAATTTAGAGGTCAATGGGACTCTAAATTTGAAAGCTCTAAGAATCCTTCCTTATGTTGATCCTTTAATTGAGTCTTCTAGAAAGATGGGGGATGTGTATACTTCTTTAGATGTTGATGTCAATCCTAATTTAGTTTAGGAAGTTCACAACTATAATCTTATTGCTCTTATGGGTGGGTATGACCAATCTCTATAAGGTTTGAATGTTTCTAATTTAATGCCAATAGCCTATCTTTGATAGTGTACATTTAAATAAGATTAAGAGGGTGCCTCAATAAGATAGGCTTTCTGATGAAGATCTTGATAATCCTTTTGTTAGGTTGAGCCCCTCAAGTTAATCGATATCTAAGTGGGAAGAGGGTGAGATAAATTCTGTTGATGATGATCATAATTCTTTTTTAGATAGTGGATGGTTTGAATGTTTTGCAGGTTTCTAAAGGTGATTTCACCCTGGTAACTAATTAGAAAAATAAGAAAATAAAAGAAAAATTCAGAGAATCAATTTCTTTGAAGGTAGAGTCATAAGATATAATGCTTTTTCTAAACCAAATTTTAATGATTAGCACTATTATTTAGAATATAAGGGGTCTTGGAAAAATTAATTCTTTTAATTGTATTCATAATCTTTATAAGATACACAAAATAGTAGTTTTGTCTTTTTGGGAACTTATAGTTGATGTTGTTGACCTTATTTTTCCTCAAACCCTTGGTCAAAGAATTTTAATTGGTCAAATTAACCAAGCCAAACCCCAAGAACTCTTCCCTTGAGTTCAGCGGGTCAAGCCAAGTCTGTTGAGCCCAGACCCACACCCTAGGTCAACCTAGATGACCAGGTCAACCCAGGTTGACTAGGTCAACCCCAAAACCCAAATCCCCTTCACTTGATTCCAAATCACTTCCACTTCATCTTAGGCTCAAATCTCACCTCCATTGGTATCCATGGGTCATACCAAGTCTATTGAGCTTAGACCCATGCCTTGGGTCAACCTAGGTTGACCAGGTCAACTTAGGTTGACCCAATTATTCCTAATGAACTCAATTTGATATTTAACTCAATTCAAATCCACATTGGACTCAACCCCTCGCCCATTTGGGTAAAATTGACCATGTTGATTGAGTTAACTATTGCCTTGGTCAACCCTAGCTCAATTTGGTCAAACTTAACCTATTTTGTTCAAAATCCACTTATTTAATGCATTTAATCATTGCTTAATCATACCTTAGCTTAAATCATGGCCAAATAGACTTGTTTCCCTCCTAATTTACCCCATATGTGATCCCAACCATCCATCATGAGCTTGGGATTATAAATAGGCTTGTTAGGGTAATCTTGAAGGGACTTTTATATTGTTTCTTTCCCTAGCTTCTCTCAACCTGAGATTTTTCTCACACTTGAGCTCCTACAACTATCCTCCACCTCTTCTAAATCAAACCCCACTGTTCAAGGTCACCGACAATTGAATTCCGGCCACTCTAATCCTAGATCCATCCAAGGATCATTATAGACGATCTGTAGCTTATTAAACCAATGATTCAAGAGGAAAAATGTACCAAGATAATCTACAAGCTCAACTGTATCAAGATCTCGAAGATCCAATGATGAGATTCCCTAATAAACCATTACATTAGGTCAAACACTTAGGCTTAATTAGCTTTTCATACAGCGTATTTTAGAACTTGAAATTAGTCCCCCATAATTTATGTTAATGTGTTGAACCTAGGTTTAAAATTTTGTAAAGATCCATCGAGTTGTTTGTGAGAATGAAGCAAAAAATTATTCTAAGGTTCGGGTTATGGCCTCTGTTCTCTAGGGGAAGAATGGGACCATAGATCTCATGATTAACGGTCAAGATCTCATTGTTTCGCGGTTCTGATCGATCTAGGAACTTGATCTCGGGGTTTTGCTTGCCGTTTGACAAGATAAGGACCCTCTATTACAAACCGCGGATGATCCGACAGTCTAGCGCCCGCGCTTACGTGGCTAAGTAGCGGGCACTGATTTTTTCACCGTGATAATCATTGCCAATGATTGCACGACAGTGCAATCATTGATAATGATTGCCCACGGTTTGAGCCAACTAACAAAAGCCCGACGCATGGCCTCTACCGCCAGTTTTTTTAAATTAAGTTTTAAATTATTTTTTTAAATCTTTTCTTAATCAGAATAATTAAAAATTATTTTTAAAATTAAAAATATACATATTATAAATTAAAATTTTTAGAAAAATATTATCTTTAATTTTAAGAAAATGTGGTTAATAATAATTATATTTTAAATTATATTAATTATCAAACATTTTCATTTTGTAATCAATAAATAACTTTAAATAATTATAATATTTAATAAAATTTAAAATATTATTTATTTATTATTTATTTATTCTAACTAGTTAACTATTATATAAATATTTAATATATCAAATACTTTCAAATTAAATATTATTTTGAAATTATTTTGAATCATCTCTTGGGTGACTAGTGGATCTCTCATAATTTATGAATTTATATAAACTGAATTATTTTTAATTTATTTATTTTTTAAACCTATATATTAATATATATGTATTTTTAAATTATTTTAAAACTATATATATTAAATTTCTTTAATTTTGGGAGATCCACTTTATGGAATTTTAAACTTAGGCTATGCATATGAATAGCATTCATGGGCAAAGGATTAATGAATGATTGAGCTTCAATCATTCAGTAATCGCAATATTAATTACGCTTAAGTACTTATTTTATCATCTTTTGCATGTGTAGAATGCACGAGCACCTAGCCTAGGATCTCCTAGATCTAAGGGCATGGTGTGATTATATTTTATTGCATTCCCATTTATGTTACCTTCAGGGTTAGTCATTAAATATTGGATTTAAACCTACTTAACGTAACGACACCTTTATGACAATAATTAAGGACTCGTCTAGCAAACTTAGAGAAATTCTAAGAGCTAGGGTACATCTCTCATTAATATGAAACTTGGCACATTTAAACTTAGTAGCATCCTAAACCTCCCAAAAATTTTTAGAAATTTTTAGGAACCTTTAACCCCCTTAATTAACAAACCATAATTTACCCTTTAATTAAGCCCCAATAACTTTGAAAATTTATAATAAATTCAAATTAACTCCAACAATTACTCAAAATATATTAAAATATTCATAATTTAATCCTTAACCTTAAAAAGTTAAAATCCTCTAAATTGGATTTCAATCTGAACCTTGATTTAATTTTGACTAAAAATTACTCTTTTAATTAAATTAAATAATAAAAAGCTATTTAAATTTCCAAATTTTTTCCAAACACTTGGAAACACCTCTTTAAGTCATTTATGACCTTTGGGGGTGATTTCAAGCAGTTTGGGAATGGTTTGGATGAAAATTCCTTAAATACCCGTAATTAAATAATTTTAATAATTCACTAAATTCCCCAACTTTGAAAATTCATAACTAATTTTGGAAAATTCCAAATTGGGTAAACTAAAAAGCATTAAACTCCAATTATAATCTAGCATTTATTAAAAATATTAGATTTCTAGAAACCAGCTAAAATTAAAAGGTCAACTTTCCGGTCAACCTTAGTTCATTAACTAGGGCCTGAAACTTCAAATATTCATAACTTTGCCTAAAAAATTTTGAATCTAATAAACTCAAAGTTTAATTACTCATTGTAAGGTCTAATATTTAAAAAAAATACTAGAACCTTAAAACCTAACCTATTTCTAAAAGTAACATTTTGGATCCCTCTAACCTAGCGGGTAGGATGACTACGGACCTTCTAAAATTTATTAATGCAACTTAAACTTTAAAGAACACTATCCTTAGTATTAAAACTGACTAACCAAATTAATTAATTATAATGGAATCTAATACATTAATATTTGAACCTTAATCAAAATTCCTTTCTTAGCCTTCAATAAATCAGAACATAGAATAACTTGAACTAATTGCCCAACATAGGACCTATCCAAAGCCACATAGCCTTCTACACACACATAAAATTATTTTCTAGCGCACCACTTCTATCTCTAGATTAGGTTGGTGATTTGAATTTTTTATTTTCTGTGTGGTGACGCTCATACATGTGGCACATGTACTGGTTGGCTTGATTTGCTATGATTATTTATTTTATTACTGTACTTGCTTTATTTGTGATGTGATGTGTGCAATAGATCACCCATAGATTTTGGGCACTTTTGATACTAATAATGTCTTATGTAGGTGGCCATGCTCATGCAGCGCTAATAAAGGGGGCTAAAATGATAAATAATAATGTTGATATATATATATATATATATATATATATAACTTCTTGCTACAGGTTCTTCAGCCGCTTAGCCCCCAAAAATAAATAAGATTATGGTCAAGTGTGATTGATAATGTGAACTTTACTTTTCATATATAAACTATTTAAGATTTTTATTTAACTTCTTAGGATAACCATATAGGAGGTCTTGATTTTCTTTCTAATGATGTAATTTGTGATGTAATTTGTGAGGTATCAAGTTGTGAAAGTCTTCAAAGTGAGGTATTTCAAACACCAGGTACCTAAAGAGAAAAAGAAAGGCCCTTCACAGGGAATTTCTTATTCATTTGGGTCATCTTCTGGAGGATGAACTATACAAAGTACAAAAAATATTAACCATGGAAGAAGATTTATATGAAGATGAAGATTTGAAGATGAAATGTCTTACTTTCATTCAATAGGATTAGAATCCAGGTTGTTGTCGGTAAAGCCTGACCACCATTGGTTTTTTATAGACTCTAGGTTGTACTATATATGGCACTTTCCATGGATATTCTTTTTTTACTTTACTGGTTTTATTTATATTGATGTGTTTACTATTATTTGTGTCATAGAAATTATCTACTTTTTGTAGGTTTTTTTCTTGCATGTGTGTGTATGATTTCACTAGGCTCTCCAAGGACTTAAATCTTTTCTACTCATAACTTAAAATTAATATTTCAAGAGTTAAATAACATAGAAACATAATGATTTAGGGAATAGATCGAGTCATCAAGGGTCGCATGCATATTAATACATTTTCTCCCTCCTTTAAGACACTTTCCTGCTGTGGGTATAGTCTAAATAATCTGACCTATGAGGATGAGGGGCTGGATCTAGGGAAGTCTAGTCTTTTTTTTAAAAAATATTTTAAGCCTTTTTTAACTTTTAAGCATTCATGATTTGAAGAACCTTTAACCAACATAAATTATATTAGAAATCAATTAAATTAAAAATTTAGTTGTATTAGCTTTAGGAGTATTCACCCTATATAAGTTCAAGGCTAATCAAGAAACTCTTTAGATGTCGGCCTTACTTCCAAAAACTTAGCCTCTCACTCATCTTTCATAAAGACCGGACATCATGGATTTTATGTGCTTAGGTGGTTAGCTGGCTTTCCTTTTCAAGCAAGATATAAGCCCATGATGCATTAACTAAGACACAGGTTTTAATATTGTAGAACACTAATCCCACTCTAGATTTAGGATTCAAGACTACTACATTCTGTGTCTTATAGTACGCCTCATTAGTGGGTAAGTCTCCTATATTTTAGGGGCTTTAATCATGCCTATCTACATCAAATGGATGATTCTATTTCCATCATTCTCTCTTATATGATTTGAGTGCATTGCTTATTTCATTTTCTCCAATTTCTTTTCAATATCTTAGTCACTCTAGGTATTAGCTTGAGCTGTGTGTGTTAACTAAGAAGAATTGAATCCTTTCTTCTCTTTGAGTAGAAACTTCTCAGTATTCTCCCTATATGCCAATCTCATTTAAAAGGATAATGTAGGATCCTTAATCAAGAGTCTTCTCAGGTCCCGGCTTGAGATATAATTAACCACAGGGGCTTGCACCTATGGGAAATTGAATTCCACAATCAAATAAACCCCACTCGAGCTGATGTATCAGGTGGGTGAAACACATTATTCCAATTAGATCATGAATATTATCATCCATTGAGGTGCGTTGGTGAGAGCTAATATCCTCAAGAGTTAATCGTATGTATGATATAATCTACTCTTCTATTGGCCTACTTGCGAAAAGTGCGAAGGCTTGCGATTGCCTTGTCCCTCGGGATGGCACGGTCGTATACCCTTTTCACTCTATCCCCTGTTGAGTAGAACCCATTCAGAGGTCCACAAATGCTTATATGATTATTTTTTTGTCAAAAGCATTTGGATTTTTATTTATCCTATGCTAATTTTAATGGTTAAATATGATTTTTTTGGAAATACAACATTAATTTATCCATAGTTCATGACATTAATATAGTTTTGCATTGTATTTCTCACTGTTTATTGTTTATGTAAGGCATTTCTTTGTTTATGTTAGTTATTCTAAATTTGGTAAGATGGTTTTATGATAAAAATTGCTTTACTTTAATAATAGTTATAAAGGTCCTTGATTTATTTTATTATTATTATGGGGGGGTGATGATTATAACATCATTACTAATGTTGCCAAAAAGTTGGGAGGCTCTTCTCCCATTATTTATGCTATGGATGATTTCAATAGTATGATATTAGATTGTGGCTTAACAAACATTGGCTTTTACAGGATCATGTTAAACCTACTCTAATAAAAATATTTTGGAAAGACATGATATAATACTATTCAATAATGAGTATCTATTTCGTTTTCCTATTATATATGTGAAACATCTTAGTAAAATTGCTTATGATCATGTTTACCTCATATGGAATCCATCTTTAGCTCCAAGGTCTTCGTATCCCAGTATAGATATCGTTCCCATAGGATTTCCCTTAGGTAAATACCTAATGTTGTAGCTGTTGCAACTTAATTTTCATAACTATGTTTTTATATCATGTATATTTTTTGAAGTTTCCAAAATCTTATTATGTTGATTACTATTTCTCCTAACATAAATTAAAAATATTATTTATGTTGTTTGTGTGTACTAATATTTTAGGGTAATCATGCTCCAGACTGTTGAAGACTTCAAGATATATTAGATTAGGGTTTATCTTAATTGAAGTATGTACTTTTTATATTTTTCTTGAGTATGAGAAAGTGTGATTGTAATTGGGTAACCGTGCACACACACACACACACACCAGCCGAGCGTAAAAAATTATATTTTTAAAACTAATCACACAGTATGATAATGGACCGTACATAATGATTTGACCTAAGTGTTCCTCTATAACAAAGCTGACCGAATCATACCAGGAAAATTTTTAAGTTCTGCTCGTCCAATATGAAGTTATATTCATACAGACGACGTCTAGAGTACAAAATGGCTACGTACCATTTCATCACAAATGAACTCAAAATGTTCTGAACTAATCATACTATATAATCATAGGTTCATATAAACGATGTCCAGAGTATGAAATGGGTACGTACTAGTTTGTTCATATAAATAGGTAAGTTTTTTTGAATTGTTTGTACAATACAAACTTGGGTTCGTATAGACGACGTCCAAAGTATGAAATAGACTCATCCATTTTTGTACCAAATTAAGCATGATTTGGTTAAACTGATCATATTGTACAATATTGGGTTCGTATAGTATACAATCCAAAGTATGAAATGTGTTCGTACAGAATCATACCGGATGAATTGGTTCAATTTTGAACTGATCATACTGTACAATGGAAATTTGCACATATGACTATCATAGTACAAAATTAGTTTGTACAAGATAGTATGAGCAATTTTTGAACTGATCGTACATACGATGTGCGATCATACTATATAATCCATGATGGTCAAATTAAAATTTTTAATTTTTTAGATGGTTTTTTGTGTCATTCATATATAAGAGTTATTAAAAGTAATTGTCTAAGAACTCCTACTGTGAATTTCTTTTGAGAGTGCACTTGGAGAGTGTTTGGGAGAGTTTCTTGTGATTGGAGAGTGAGAGATTTCTTAAGAGAAAATTGTGAGGGGATTCACAAGGTTACCCAACAGTGAGCATCTCTTACTTGTTCTTCAAGGTTCTTTCCTACTTTCTTGAAGACTCTTGTAAGAAGATTTTTAACGGAGTGCTGGTACTCTATCGACACAAAGAGGGTGTGAAAGGATGATAGTACTCTATCAACACCAGATGGGTATGAAAGGATGATGGTACTCTATCGATATCAAGAGGGTGTGAAAGGGCACCGGTTCTCTACCATCACCAGGAGGGTAAAAAAGAACGATGATACTCTACCACGCTGGGGATTGGTGGAAGAGAGGTTAATTGTAATGGCTTCTTCTCCTTACTGTGAGAGCAAAATGAGAGTCACTTTGATATAGTGCAATACCTGAAGAGGGAGTCTTCAGGGATTGGATGTAGGTCTAGTTGGATCGAACCACTATAAATTTCTATGTTCTTTCTATCTTTACTTTTCTTATTTTTATTTTATGTAAGTTAATTTGTGGTTGAAAAAAGTTTTTGGAAAAAAATTATTATTGTGATTAAAAAATTTTAAAAATGGTTTTTCTAATATACCAAGACATTTATAAATTACCAATTCACCCTCCTCTTGGTTAGCCTTGGGACAATTACTTTAGGTCTAACAACCTACTCAGACTTTCAAGTGGTATCAGAGCCTACTTTCAAAAATTAAGGTTTATATAACTTTTTGAAAAAGATCATGGCTACTTTTGGAAATCATAACACACCTGAAGGGTATTCAATCACTAAACAACCATTGTTTGATAAAATCCCTTTTAATTTTTGGAAAACACATATATCTATTTTTTTTTAATCTCTTGACTATCGCATGTGAATTTTAGTACATGAAAGATACTCTAGGCCAACTAGATTTGTAGATGGTATTATAATTGAAATACCATTTATTAACTAGACTGTAGAAGAAAAAGACTTAGTCCAATTAAATGCTAAATGTTTAAACAATTTGTTCTGTGCACTTAAATCTGAAGATTATATGTGTGTCATAACCTGTAGATCTTGAAAAAAAATTTGGGATAGGCTTTTCATTATATATGAAAGAACTGATGAGGTGAAACAATCAAGATTGAACATTCTTCTACATAATTATGAAGTGTTTCACATGAAATTGAATGAATCAATTACTAACATGTACACTCATTTCACACAAGTAGTCACCTCATTGCATGCTTTAGGTAGGGAACTAACGAATGCTAAAAAAGTAAATAAAATTATTTAGTGTTTTCCTTTTACTTATGATGCAAAGATTACTGCTATAATAGAATCAAAAGACTTAAATGTTTATTCTATTGACAATCTTCTTGGATCTTTAATTGCTTATGAGTAAGGAGTGACTCAAAGGCAGATTGATGTAGGTAATAAGTAGAAGGAGAAAAATATTGCATTGAAAGTGGATGACTCAGATAGTGATTAGTCTAAGCATGAGGATGAAGATGATATTTCCTTAATGACAAGACAATTCAGAAGTTTTCTTACAAGGAAGAAAAGGAGACATCAGCAGTGAAATAAGGGTTAGTTCCACAAGAATGCTAAGGCTTCTAATGATATAATTTTTATGAATGCAGGAAGCCTGTCTACATCAAATCTGAATGCCCGAATCTTAAAGCTAATCCTAACAAGGAGAAGGTCGAGGAGAAAAGCAATGTAAGGAAGGAAAAAAAAAAGATTATAGAGAGCATTTTGGGTAGACTCAACTTCAGATTTCTTAGAAAATGAAGTAGATGAGGAAGTCACAAACCAGTGTTTAATGATCGATAAGCTTGATCTGTTAGATTAGGAAGAGGTACGTGACTTAACCTATGAATAATTATTTAATGTTTTTGAGAAAATTCATAGAGAACTCAAAAAACTCCATGCTAGGTTGAATATATAATTTTTTAAATTACAAAAAGAGAAAGAAATCCTTAGGAATGATCATGCATTGATTGATAGAAACCACATGACATTATTGGATGAGTTTGATGATTTGAACAAAAAGTATGAATTATTGAAATAATTGCACACAAAACTTGAAAATGATTTTAAAATATTTTTGGATGCATCTGATAATAGAGAGCACTATTTAAAAGTTAATAATGTTATTTTAGAAAGTTCTAACTCATATTTTAGAGAGAAAATAAAAGCTCTTGAGGAAAACAGGATTTCCCTAACACTTGAAGATTTTTCTAATCCTGATCTGAAGCCTAAAATTTTAAAACCAAGAAAAAGACAGTATAACTCACATAGATTGATAAATCCTTTTTCTGGAGTGAAATATTTTTCTTGAGGATTAATTAGACATATTTCTCGTACTTGCATTATTCATAATAAATCATATATTATGTGGAGACCTAAGATGCATAAAATAAATCATATCAAACATGGATCTAGATTATTTTTTTCAAGAGGAGAACCCAAACTTATTTGGTTTCTCAAGTCTAACATTTCATTATCTTGTCAAAACACTCTCATACAAGATCTCATGGGAGCATTTGGTACCTAGAAAGTATATGTTTGAAGCATATGACTGGAGATACGACATAATTCATATAACTGCAAGCTAGGAATAGAGGCACTGTTACATTAGGAGATAATACCACTAAGAAAGTAGTAGGCACATGTATGATTAGAAATTTAAACAAAATTTTCTTTGAAAATATCTTATTGGTAGAAGGATTAAAACATAACTTGTTAAGTATTAGTCAGCTATGTGATAATGGTTATAGTGTAAAATTGTTTCCCACGAGCTGCATAATAAGTCAAAATGGAATTTATGTTTTACATAGAATTAGGGTAAATAATTTATACATGCTTGATTTGAATTTTATTAAATCTTCTAATACTTTTTATCTCAAAATACATACTGATGAATCACGGTTATGACATAGGATACTTTGTCACGCAAGAATGAAAAATCTAAGGAAAATTACCCAAAAAGAATTATTTAAAGGATTACCCAAACTAGACTTTACTAAAGATCACCTGTGTGATGCATGTTAATTAGGAAAATAGGTGAAGTCCTCCTTTCATTTCATTAAGGATCTTAGAACTTACAAACTATTGGAAATCATTTACATGTATCTTTTGGACCTGTTAGCATTATGAGTCTAGGAGGTAAAGAGTTTGAATTTGTGATAGTTGATGATTTTTTAAGATTCACTTGGGTCAGATTTTTATTTCATAAGAGTCAATCATTTGAAGAATTTAGAAACTTCTTTACTTAAATTCATAGAAAATTAGGATGTGAGACATTTTATATTCAAAGTGATCATGGATGAGAATTTGAAAATAAAAAATTTAAAGATTTTTATAAAGAGAAAATAATTTATCACAATTTCCACCTAGGATCCCTTAGTAGAATGGGGTAGTAGAAAGAAAGAATAAAATATTAATTGAAGCTGCTAGAGCCATGTTGTTAAAATACTCACTTCCGAAATATTTTTGGGCTGAAGTAGTTAGTACAACTTGTTATGTTCTAAATAGGGTGAATATTAGATCCAAGTTGAATAAGACACCCTATGAATTTCTTAAGGTAGAATACCAAATCTTTCACATGTGTATATTTTTAGATGCAAGGTGTTCATTCACGATGATAGAAAAACTCCTTTAGAAAAATTTGATCTTGAATTTGATGAATTTTTTTTTTTTTGGATATTCTAGTGTTGTCAAATCTTATAGAGTTTTTAACAAGAGAACTTTGGTAGTTGAGGAGATCACACATGTTATTTTTTATGAATCTAGCATTTGAAAGAGCCAAGGTTAGAAGATGATCATATTTAAAATATCTCCCAACAAATTGAAAAAATAAATTTGTAAGATGTTGGAAAAGAAAATCCTTTGCTTAGAGAATGGAGATTTTCTAAGAACTATCCTAAAGAATTGATTTTAGATGAACCTAGTAAGGGTGTTAGGATTAGACATGCACTTAGCAAAGAAGTGAACCATTCTTCCTTTATATCTATGATTGAACCCACTAATATAAATCAAGTGCTTTTAGATGAATTTCAGATTTTGGCCATACATGAAGAATTAAATCAATTTGTAAGAAAATATATTTAGGAATTGATTGAAAGGACTAGGATCAAAGTATTATTAGAACTAAGTGGGTGTTCAAAAATAAATGAATGATTTGGAAGATGTGATTAGAAATAAGGCCAGATTGGTGGCCAAGGGATATAATCAAATAGAATGGATTAATTTTAAAGAAACCTTTGCCCCTATAGGCATACTTGAAGAAATTAAGATTTTGTTAGCCTTTGCATATTTTAAAGGTTTTAAATTGTATCAAATGGATGTTAAGAGTGTCTTTCTTAATGGGGTGATACAAGAGGATGCTTATGTTGAGCTGCCTCTAGGATTTGAAAATTCTAAATTTCTTAACCATGTGTTTAAATTGAAAAATTCATTGTATAGACTGAAATATGCACCTAAGGCTTAGTATGAGAGGTTAAGCACTTTTTCATTAGAGATATTATTTGTGAAAGGAAATGTGGACACCACGCTTGTTTTGAAAATGATAAAAGATAACATACTCATTATTTAAATATATATTGATGATATCTTATTTAGATCTACAAAAAAATCTTTATGATTATTTTTTTAAAAATAATGAGTAGTAAATTTGAGATAAGTTTGATGGGAGATTTAAATTATTTTCTTGGTTTTAGCATAAAAAAATGATGAAGGAGCTTTTATTAGTCAGTCAAAGTATATTAAGGACATCCTCAAGAAATATGAAATGGATAATATTAAACTAGTGACTACACCAATGAGTTCCTTAACCAGTGACTACACTAATGAGTTCCTTAGTATAGTTAGATAAGGTCTCTAAGGAAAAATCTATTGATCAAAAGAAATTTAGAAGTATAATTGGATCATTACCTTACATGACTACTAGCAGACCAGATATAATGTTCAATACTTATTTGTGTGCTAGATTTTAATCTGATCCAAAGGAATCACATTTGACAACAGTTAAAATAATTCTAAGATATCTTTTGAGAACTCAAAACTTAAGGATTTTGTATCCTAAGCACAACTCTTCTTTTGAAATTATTAAATATTATGATTCAAATTTTATAGGATGTAGGGTTGATTGGAAAAGTACATCTAGAACTTATCAATTCATAGGAAACTCTTTAGTTTCTTGGTCTAATAAGAAATATAATTCAGTATCCATATCTACTACTGAAGCAAAATATATTGCCTTAGGTAGTTGTGTGACACAAGTTCTTTGATTAAAATAATATTTGATTGACATAGGATTTTTTATTAGCACAATTCTGATTTTCTGTGATAATACTAGTACCATATACATTTCAAAGAATCCTATTCAACATTCTAGAACCAAGCATATAGATATAAAACGTTACTTCATTAGAGATAATATAGTTAAACGAGAAATTGAATTGCATCACGTTGCTATGGAGAATCAACTTGCAGATATTTTCACAAAACTAATGGCTTTTGACACATTTAACACTTTAAGGACTAGATTAAGTGTGATTGATCTTAATGCTTAAATTAAAATTCTAGAAACTTGATTTATTATGTAATTTTAATTTTTTTATTTTCTTAGGTTGATTGTAAGAGTTTGTTATTTTTTGTATGTTTTTGTTTTTGTTGGTTTTTTTATTTCTTTATTGTTTTCTATTTTTTTAATTTTGTACTTGCTTTGCTTTTTGATTTTACTAGAAGCAAGTCATTTTGTTTGATGAGATTTTCTATTTATCATGTCTTATTTTTTAAGTATTTTTTTCATATTGTATGAAATTTTTTTGTATTGTACAAATTCTGTGGCATGTACATAATAGATTTCTGAGTTGACAACATGAAAATTAATTTTTTATAGGATTTTGTGCTGTATGATGACATCATCATACTGTACGATATAAGTTGTTTCATCTGCACGATTGAGGATGATTTTTTCAGAAAATGTCAGTTATTGATCATAGATCGTACGTACGAAATAGAATTTTATTTATATGATAATGTTGTCAGTTCCTTGTGGGGGATGAACCTAACCGTCATAAAATGATCTTTAATATTTTAATCATCCTGGATGAACACGTGTTTATCTATACGATCTAATAGTTAAAAAACCAGTATGTAACGATGCCTTAGAAATGGAATTTTACACAAAGTCATTTCATTTTTGACCGGATCCATTTGTATGTATGGAATTATTTTTATCTAGTACGATTTTAAAATTTTTTGTACAATCCATATTTCATACTATACGATAGGTCAATTTTCTTTAAATAGAAGGATCTTGGATATGTTTTTCTTCACATTCTTATCCATTCAAAACCTTATAGAGTCCAATTCTTAGGAGTGACAAGCAGTAGCAAATGACCTCGCACCTCTAAGGGATCTCCTCTCGATCTGATAGGGATGACAATTTTTTATCCAAAGAAAATGAAGATGCTTTCTATAAGTATTCTCCTGCAAAAGTTAACCCTTGTTGACTCCTCATTCAGAATGATATCAATTTCTTTGTCATACCCCTATTCGCCTCAACCTATTTTCATTTATCCTGACTCTCATTTATACCTTTCATAAAGAAACCTTTCAAAATTTTTTTGGCTAACATGAAAGTAAACCAAGACCATACTAGGATTATCTCTTATGTTTTCAGCAATGAGTAGAAATCAATAAGGAAGACTTAGGAAACTTCCTCCACCTAAGAACTCAAGGAATTAAAGCGCACACCTTAACCTCTAGAGCCGACTTTGATTTGTCATAAATAAATCAAACTCTTAGATGTATTGCCCAAGTTAGTCATTTATCTTGTGTGTACACTCTCAATCAAAATGCTCAGATTATCTAGCACGTTTTGAGAACTTCAATTATTCCAAAAGTTGGTGATCACATTAACTTGACTCCTCTTTTGCCCACAGTCACTTATTTGATAATGACTAAAAAATCTTTGGATGAAGCCCAACTTATCATGAATTATATTAACAAACTTTTTGATATTGGACTTTCTCATAATAAGAGAAAGAAAAATGTGGCTTTAGGACATCTAGTTGTTTATATCTTAAAAAAGAAGTACAATCTTATACATCCTGATCCTCCCATTGAACTCTATATTTACTTTACTGATGCCTCTTTTAGGGCACTTTTTGGATGAGATCAAAGTTTTGAGGGTGATGATTTTGAGGAAGGAGGTGCTCCTGCTCCAGCACCTACACCTGGACCTGACCAGAATTTCTACCAAGAAATGGTGCAGCATTTTGACCAAATGGAATCTTACTTTTATCAACATTATGATCAAATTAAGACACATCTTAACCAGTAGAACCTGAGACATAATGAATATATGGGGTGGATCCATAGGAAATTTGACTCAGTCAATAATAATATAGCTATGATGAATAGTTATTTTTTAGTGTTTAACCAACCACCTTCTAAAGATCAAGGCCCTGTGATTATTAGTTATACTTTTGTTCTGTAGTTGTGATGAGCTTACTAGTTTGTTGTTGAGATATTTTTCTTGTGATTTTAGTGATTTTCTATGTTGGTGATTTCATGTGTTGTTTTTGCATTTCTAGGATAATGTTCTTTGGTGTGATGTTAAATAGAAAACTGTTGTATGGGTTTTTAATGATCAATGAAATGATGGAATGTTTTATTGATATTCATTGATTTTTATTTCATGAAAAGTTTATGTTTTTTAGAGAAAAATCTTTTTTGGTTGATCATCGAAATGGATTTTCAATTACTTTGTTCTACAAATTAATTTCCTTGCAAATTTGATCTCTCAAAAGTTAAATTAAAATTGTGACTAGATGTAGATAAGAAGATCAATTTCATGTTCATATAGACAAGTATTATTTTGATATAATTATTGTAAAGTAGATGTCTTATTATTTTTTTTTTCAATGTGTTTATTTTTGTTATTAGTTGAATTTGAATTAAGATTATTAATACTGAAAAGACAAAAAGAAAAAAGGAAAGCACAAAGACTGTAAAAATTTAAAAAAATGCACAATGATTCGTAAAGTGAAAAGTGGCACAAAATTAGCCCAAATAGAAAAGATGCATAAAGTGAGCCACAAACATTTGAAAAGATGTGCAATGTCACCAATTGAAAAATTCATATTGCTCTTTTCGTTATCATTCTATCTCTAATCCAAATCCATATAATTGAAAATCATCTTCACTATTAAATTAGAAACTACTTAATCTTTATTTTGTCCTTTTTGCAATAATTATTTTTATATATAATTTGTCTAACATGAATAGTGAACCTGAATGTCTTTTTTTATCTTAGTTGTCCATTAATTTAAAATTTGAATTTTCCTTTTTTAGCATTAGGAAGTTATTGATGTTTGTGAAATTAGTTTAAAATCTTCTTCTTCTTCAACTCTTTTTATTTATTCATAGAAACTTTTCATTTCAAATTTTCTTTCCTTTTTGTTGTTGTTAAAAGTGGGAGTCATAGTATTGTTTGATGATTGATATTTTTGATTGATTGTTAGATGTATGTGTGCTGTGTGCATGCAAGTATTGTATTGTGAATGTGTGTATGTTCTATTCATATTCGAGTTGTGTTTTTGTTCTAGTTGTTAGTTTTATTCGTGTTCATATTTTTGTTTGAGTTATTCCATATTTTGTTTGAGTTATTTTTTATTTTAGTATTTTTTGTTTCTTTTTATTTTTAGGTTTGTGTTTTTTGATCTTTATGGGAACCCCTTCTTTTAAATTGGTCATTCATTTAGGGGGAGCTAACAAGAAAATTTTCTTTAAATGTTAACTCAAATAATAATTGTTTTGTCATCATCGAAAAAGAGGAGATTGTTACAACTTAGTTTCCATAACTATGTTTTTATATCATGTGTGTTTTTTATGATTCCAAAATCTTTTTGTGTTGATTACTGTTTCTCCTAACATATATTGGAAATATTATTAGTGTTGTTTATGTGTATCAACATTTTAGGAAAATTATACTCCAGACTGCTGAAAACTTCAAGATAGATTAGATTAGGATTTATTGTAATTGAATTCTATACTTTTATTTTTCTTGAGTATGAGAGAGTGTGATTGTAATTGATTAACCATGCACACACACACACTAGGGGAGTGTAAAAACTTATATTTTAAAAAGTAATCATTCTTTAAAATAATGGATCGTACAGGATGATTTGACCTAAGTGTTCCTCTAGAATTAAGTTGATTGAATCATGCTAGGAAAAAATTTAAGTCCTGTTTATACTGTAGAAAGTTACATTCATACAAACGATGTCTAGAGTAAGAAATGGCCATGTACCAATTCATCCCGGACAAACTCAGAAATTTTTGAACTGATCGTACTGTACGATAATAGGTTTCTACATACGACATCCAGAGTATGAAATGGGTGCATACTAATTTGTTCATATGAACAGGTAAATGTTTTGAACTATTCTTACTATACAAACTTAAGTTTGTATATATGAAGTCTAGAGTATTAAATGGACTCATCCATTTTTGTACCACATGAAGCATGATTTGGTTTAAATGATCGTATTGTATGATATTGGTTTGTATAGTACATAATCTAGAGTATGAAATGCATTCATACGAAATCATATCAAATAAATTGGTTCAATTTTGAATTGATCATAATGTATGATGACAATTCGTACATACGATTGTCACAGTATGAAATAAGTTCATACATAATCATATGAGATTTTTTTGACCTGATCATACATACGATGTGTGATCATATTGTACGATCCATCACAATCAAATTAAAATTTTCAGTTTTTTGAACAATTTTTTGTGTCATTCATATATAAGAGTTCTTAAAATTGACTGTCTAAGAACTTGTACTATTAAATTTCTTTTGAGAGTACACTTGAAGAGTGTTTCGGAGAGTTTCTTGTAGTTGGAGAGTGAGAGATTTATTAAGAGGGAATTGTAAGGGGATTTACAAGGTTGCCTAACGGTGAGTATCTCTTACTTGTTCTTCAAAGTTCTTACCTACTTTCTTGAAGACTCTTAAAAGAAGATTTTCAAAGAGGTGCTGGTAATCTACTGATACTAAGAGGGTGTGAAAGGATGATGGTAATCTGCCGAAACCAGAAGGGACTGAAAGGATGATAGTTCTATGCCATCACCAGTAGCGTGAAAAAGGATGACGGTACTTTGCCACACCAGGGATTAGTGGGAGAGAGTTTAATTATAAGGGAATCTCTACCTTGCTATTGGAGCAAAAGGAGAGTTACTTTGGTATAATGTAATACCTGAAGAGGGAGTCTTTAAGGAGTGGATGTAGGTCTAGTTGGACCGAATCACTATAAATTTTTATGTTCTTGCTGTCTTTACTTTTTACTAATTTTATTTTCTACTAGTTAACTTGTGGTTGAAAAACATTTATGAAAAATTTTTATAATTGTGATTTAAAAAAAAATAAAAAATGAATTTTCTAATCTACTAAGATATTTTTAAATTACCAATTCACCCCCCTCTTGGTTAGCCTTAGGATAATTGCTTTAGGTCTAACAACCTACTCAAAACTTGAATTTGAAAATAAAAAATCTCTTGACCTTTTAACAAATTAAATATGATCAATTAGAAAAATTCAATCAATAATAAACCTAGAATATATCATAACCACACAGCCTACTGCACACACTTAAATTTGTTTGCTAGGACAACTGACTCTAGCTTTAGGTTAGGCAGATGTTTATTTTCTTGCTGCTGTGTGACAAGCTTTCTCATGGTTTTAATTGTATCTTGGTTGTAAAAATGATTGGAGTGTTTATTTATTTCTATAATATAAGAATTGATGTGATGGATGATAGATTACTCCTTGGTTAGGAACAATCTGGATGATCATAAAATTTTTTACAGGTGGCCATACTTATGCAGGGCTAAATCAAAGGGGTTAAATTAAATATTTAAATTGAGAAAATTTTTTATAGGTGCAAAATTCTATGTTCCATTTAAAATTGAAAGAGTATGGCCAAATGTGGATGGTGAAATGTAATTTAAATTCAAATAAATAACTTATTGGGATTATTTTATTATGAACTACTTAGGATAACCCTATAAGTGCTCTACATTTTCTTTTATAAATGAAATGTAATGTAAATGTCTTTGAAAAAAGTTGTAATGTGAAAGTGATTTGAAAGTGTGATATTACATCCAACTTGAAATCTAAAGAGAAGATAATATCCCTTAAGGGAACATTCTCTTATATTTAGAAAGCCAAGTTAGAATGATTTTGATATCCAAAGGGGGAAAAATGCCCCTTTGGGGACGAGTTTCTTTTCATATGGGTAAATAGGCCTGATGGATTCAAGGAGCTTATAAAAGAAATGAAGTCAAATAAGAGAAGATAAAGAAGTGAAGAAAATAAGAGATATCCTATTTCAAAGTCATTTGCATCAATATTAGGATTAGGATCTGGGCTTGTTGTTAGTGGTGCCCAACCACTTTACTTTTTTAGCAAATTTTAGGTGTAAATAAAATGACACTTTCCATATAAACTTTGGATATTATATTTTGGATAATTTAATTTTTATTTTATTTTATTTTCATAATATAATTACCTATTTTTTTAAGTTTTCTTGCAAACCGTATTTTGTTTTAGCCTGGATACAATCAGAGTTTTTATGAGGGCACAAATAAAATTTTTATACATAAAACCATAATAAAATTTGTAGGCTCGCATAGAAATTCTAATGATCTAAGAAGTAAGCTTGGGATAACCGAGCATCAACATATGCATATTATTAGTTTCTCTTCTTTATTTGGCACCTCCTCGCCTATGAGTTATGGTAGACCACCTGGCATTTTAGGGTGAAATTCTGTCAAGGGGATGTTGTGCAATCTCTAGAGAAATATCTATTTTCTAAGCTTGGTTTTAAAATTACTTCATAATTATTTTATGCATTAGAGTCAATTAGCATGCATTATATTATATACAAATTAGAAAGAGTCTAAAATTTTAATTATAATTTACTTTTAAGCATAATTTATCCTACATAAGTTGAGGGGATAATTAGGATATGTCTTAGATGTCGGTCCCCAATTCCTTAAAACTTAAATAATACCCCTACCTATCTTTCATAAAGAGACCAGACACATGATTTTAAAGCATCTTGGTGGTTAGCTTTCTCCCCAATCTAGGTCAGGGTTAGTCTAGATTTGTACTTCTTTAGATAGGTTAAGGTTATTATTTGTAGTACCTAACTTAGATTTAGGTTCTGAGACAAATTTTTAAATCTTCAGTCCTCATCTTCGTGGAATATAATCCCAACTTTCTAATAAAATACCAACTCAAACATAAAAAATTCTCTCATAAAATGTAAAGCTTAATATAGGGTAGACTGAGGTTACGTCTGAGTTTCTCAGAATCTAACACTTCCTACTTTTTCTCCTTTGACTCATTAATAACTATTCAATGTTGAGCTTTCTCCTTAAAAAATTCCTACTTCTTTCCTTGTCTTCTATTTTGTAATCAAAGGGTATGAAATTACTACTTTAATCGAGAGTTTCTTAGGAGTACCCCTCTTAAGATGTAATTAACTATAGGGGCTTACCAAGCTTGCCCCTACAGGGATTTAAGAACCCTAGATTAATATATACCTTATTTTATTCCTATAGAATATGGAAAAAATCTTTGGAAACATAGATATCTTTTGAAAAACCTCATTTTAATTTCAAATATACTTATAGAATATCATTATTATCTTTTAGGGAATATAATATTCTATTTATTTTATTCAACTTTAGAAATAATGAATTTTATAAAAACCATTCTTGCTTGCATATATCTTGAAGAATGTTATGTTCGTCTTTTAAGATGATATAATATTTTTCTTGTTACATCTAAATAAAAGAATGGATAAGATTTTCAAAAAACCTATTTTTATTTTTAAACACATTCTATAGAATTGCATGTTTATCCTTTGAGATGATATGTTATTCTTTGAATTATGTTTGATCATAGAAATATCATTTTCTAAAACCTATTTTGATATTGAATTCATTATAGAAAATTATGACAGTCCCCCGAGACTGTACTTTATTCTCAATGCAGTATTAGATTATAAAATAGGAGAAATAAAAATCTACAAGAAGACATTACATTTTTTCCCCCACAAGTTTTTTTGGCTACTTCGTTGGGATTAATCCTCTCTCCATCTTTAGCAGTGATTCACACCCTTACATCGGTGGTATACTTGTGCTTACCATATGTTGTAATTACCATTCTTTCGTTGGTTATATTATTCATTTCATTCTTGGATAATCTGATTGGCATCTCCTGAATTTATAAAATGAGGTCTTATAGAACCCCATTAATTATTGACTGGATGTTTTCTTTTGCCTCATCATATAACTACTTTAAAAAGGAAATCTCTTTTCCCAATCTTTAGTAGTATATACAAATACTTCTTTTAGTAACTAAATGTATTATTTTAATTGGGTCTAAAGAATTTTAAATCCTCAAAAATTTAAACTTCTCCATGGCCTTGTTAACATGTTGCGGTTATATATTTTTGTAACTCGATATGTGGTTGGAGAAAACATTGAGCTTTTAAAATAAAGTTTTCTCCATTTCTAAACCAACATGTTGTAGATATATATTTTAATAGCTTAATATGTGTGGTAGGAAAGGGGTCCAAAAGCTTAAACCTTCATATTAAAATTTTCTATTTGTCCTAATAATATATTGTAGTTACATATCTTTTGTAGCTTGATATGTTTGCTAAGACAGGGTTCATAATCTGATCTATGTAAGATTATCAAGATTAAATTCAATTTAATTTGAGAAAAGTTTGAATGTTCAATATAAGTCAAGATTATAAAAATAATTTTTGTTAGAGAAAATAGCAGGTTTATTTCTATTAAAAGAAATCTACCTCTATGTTCTTTAAATTATAATATAGTTCATTGTGGTTGACTCATCTAAACACTTAAAGAAAAAGACCTATGATTATCAAGGCTAAAAAGAAAAGTATGTTCCCTCCCTCCCACTACTTAGGTGGATTGATGCTTTAGATGAAGATATATTTAATCTCATTTTCTTTTAAACTCTCAAAATATAAAAGTTCAGCTAATTTTACTAGGTTTCTAATAATCATCTAAAGTAAATTCAAATGTATTATCAAAATTTCTATTCAACCATATTATTATTTTTCTTATTTTAAAAATTTATAATTATTGGTTGAGGTATTGAAGTTTGAAAAACATTCTGAATTCCTTCATCTTTAACATTCTTGTAGGTTGAACTCTAGGATGCCTTTAAATCTTATTTTCTAACGGTACTACATGGATATAACAATTTGTCATCTACCATATGGTTTAACTCTAATAGAAAACAAATCTTAAGGCAAGTGATAAAGATAAATGACCTAAACAATTATATAAAAGCCTTTTTTTGCCATCTAAAGTTTTCTCTTAAGGTGATATTTGTAAATTAAATATTAGTTAAGTTTGTTCTTGGCTTTATAACTCCATTTGAGAAAACTCATGAGCAATTCTTATTAAGATTGATCATCTTAAATTCTCATTTGAGTCGAAGACTTAGGATAGTTCAAGATTCTTTATTAAGGTTAACCCATGATATAATTAACATTCCCTTTATCATGTGGCTTTCCCTCAAAATTAATTGATACATCTTGAATTGATACTAAATTAGTCGACTTCATATCATCTTTAATAGTTTCCTTCTTCAGTAGTGATAAAAAATATATCATATTTGGGTTCACCCAATATCTTATCACTACGTAAAAGCAAGCAAGAAAGAAAGAGAGAAAGAAAGAAAGAAAATCCTTTGACTTAAAATCTATGTCAAACTGAAGTTAGAGTTAGAATAAAGAAGAGTCAAGGAGAATTACATGGAACTCCTTATTTTTATGGTAATAATGATATGATTATTTTGGCTTTAAAATAAAAGAAGAGTCAAGCAAGGTCTTAGATGGTGGAACAAAAATATTTTGGTAATGTCCTTTCCCCAATTTACTTGGAAGAGAGGAGGTTGTGGAACTAATGTCCTTTCCCCAATTTACTTCTTCCCTTATCTCATCTAAGGATAATTTAAATCTCTCAACATGTCTAGATGAGCATAAATTTTCACATCTCTAATGGATATGAATGAAGACTCTATTCCTAGTCCTGATGGCTTTAAAATTTAATTTTTTTTTTCAAAAATGTTGGCAATTTATTAAAGAAGATATGCAGAAAGCTATCTTGGCCTTCTTTAATAATTATAGTATTCCTAAGTTATTTCAAGCTTAACAATCATTATAATATCTAAAATTAACAATCCTGAGTATTGGAATGATTTTAGACCCATTAGTATTTACACTACTTTTCACAATCTTATTTCTAAGATTTTGGCTTCTAGGATGGCCTTTATCCTTCCTAGAATTATTTAAATGAATCAGCCTGTATTTGTTAAAAGGAAAAGTATATCTGACAATTTATTACTTATTCAAGAGTTAATCCATGATGTCCACAAAAATGTTTATGGGCCTAAATTAATATTTAAATTATATATTTCTAAATCTTATAATAATATTAATTTAACATTTATTTTCATTATGCATCATCTTTTTGAGTTTGATGATAAATTCATTAAGTTAATTAAAAACATTGTTGAAAATATGTATTTTTCTATCATTTATAAATAATAAATCTAAAATTTTTTCTAAAGTTTATCCGGATGTTAGAAAGGGAGATCCACTATCCCTCGCTTTATATATTATTCATGTAAAATATTTATCAAGTGTCTATTGCATTACTATTCATTTTATAAAATTACTTATAGAAACACTGGTTCCTTAAATATTTCTTATCTCTACCTTGCTGATGACATTATTCTATTTTACAATAGGTCTTTAAGTAGCTTCAAGAAAATCCAAAAATTGCTTAACATTTTTGAAAAAGAAAGTGGGCTAAAGTTTAACAATTTGAAAAGTACTTTTGTTGTAGGCAAAAACATGTCTCTCAAGCAATGCAATAATATAAATATGATTACTGGCTTTAAAAAGTAATTTCTTACTATATATTCTCTTGGGACCCTTTTACATAAAGGGCACAAAAAATCCATTTTATTTGATAAAATGTTATCCTATATTTTTAATAAGTTATCTTCTTAGTAATTTAAATTTCTTTATAGGGGGGATAAACTAGTATTAATTAAGGGTGTTATGTGTTCTTTTCCCATTTACTTGCTTCAAATGATTGACCCTACTGTGGAGGTTCATTATAGAATGGATAAATTATAAATAAATTTTTTACGACTCTTTTTTTTTACTTATAAAAATATTCACTCGCCTATCAAAATTACATGTACTGATCCTCTTAAGGAAGGTGGTTTGGGTTTTTCTCACAAAATTAGGAGTAAAGCCCATTTCATTGACAAAGGGAGCAATTACATGAAATGTAACAAAATAAAAGCTGTGCTATCAATAATAATAGCAAACAAAGAAAACTATGGAATTACAATTATAGGAGAAAATAAAATTTGAAATGCAAACCTAAATGAAATAAAACCCATGAAATATTGGACTTAAATGTAAAATGTACTTAATAAATCAAATTAAAAGGAACACATATATGGATTTTCACATGTTCTTGAATCTTCCATCCATGAAAAAGGCAGGTTGTTGAAAAGGCCATTATAGGGAAGAGCTCAATATTCACACCGTTCATCATGGTCCAACCAAAATGCATAAAAATAAGCCTGAGTAGATTAGAACTAGTAGAAACCAATTCAGCATACCCCAGCCAATAGAATAAAGGTAACAAAGAAGAGGAAATAGAAATGTATCATAGGAAAAAGAATAAGAAACCACGACAATAGCTAGAAATGAAGTACACAATCAGATTATCTTCATTGGTCCAACACAAAAACCAGAGCACAAAAAATGCTGCATCAACTGCTTAAATTTCTAGCCACGAGTCTTAGTATGAAATGCCAATTTGATAAAATAATAAATAGTGGAAATTATTCTAAAATAATTCACAAATTTCTAGCATTCCTCACTTTCCATAGAAAAGTATAGGGAGCAACATATAACCAGGTAATAGAATCTCCTATGCACCTTCTGATCAAAATTTGATCCTTAAATGGACTCAAAAAGATAAATGATTTTGGGTTTAAAAATAAAGACAATAACAAATTAAATGAGATCCAAAATAATTGCGAAAGAGAATTCACATTTGAAAAAAAGATGAGAGACACTCTCATCCCCATGATTACATAAGCAACATGTAAGCTCCACCTATAATACCCTTTTAATAAGCACATCAGAAGTTTTTAAACATCCAGCCAAAGCTAGATAAGTATAAATTGAGTACTTTAGAGCTAAATTTTGATCCAAACAAATTTACTCCAGGAAAACTTTGGTTCTCAGGATAAAATGATTTTAAAATATATTTAAACATAAGGAAATCTAAGCAGTTAAATGTGAGAGAAATAAAATATATAGATGAAATTGGACTAGCCCAGATGGATTTAAAGATTTAGCATGGAAGATATGGAGGTAGCTTCCAAGAGGAACCCTCAATGAAATCCATAATCGATATACATGAACTACAAAAGGAAGAAAGAAACCCTATGCCAAAAAAATCCGCCAAACAAATCCACCAAACTCTTCCCATCACACTAATGATCTCACAATATAGAAGCTGTACTGAGGGGATTAATGCTAAAGGAGAATAAATATGTGGAGTTAATAATAAGATTATTAATATATTTCCAAAAAATAGAAGAGTCAAGAGGAGGAGGATTCATGGGAGAATCGTACTTAATCTTATACTAGCCAACAAGAAGGCTTTTAGAATTGTAGAGCTTGAGCATGACAGAACAACCATAAGTTATATAAAGAGCCATAAAAATTAGGATTGAAAAGCCCACCAAAATGTTTTGGAAGATAAGTATTCTTCCAAGACATAAGATGCAATTTTTTACAAGTAAAATGGCCATGATAAAGGAATTTAATAGACCTTTTGTCAATCATCTTAATGAAATACTTTGGAATTATAGAGCCTAATCTAATAGGTAATAAAATTCTAAATAGTGAATTTTAAAAATTATAAATGACTTGCAAAAGAGAGAAAATGTTCCTTCAATCTCAAGAATGAAGAGGCAATTTTATTAGTTAGTAAATCAAAATTAGGAAGGAATGTGCATCTATAGACAGTTTATGAATCAAGCTATGCTAGGATTTTTTCCTTAGGTATCCACTTGCACTTTTCTTTTTTTCTTTTTTTTTTTATGTGTGTGTGTGTGTGTGTGTGTGGGGGGGGGGGGGGGGGGGAAACCCCCCTCTTGGGTAAA
>NW_021320019.1:1112175-1156057 GCF_001605985.2 Dendrobium catenatum | reverse complement strand
GGGGGGGGGGGCGGGGCGGCGATGGGGTTTGCCTCCCCTCAGGGCCTTAGCCACCTCTTCCTCTGGTTCTCCACTTGCACTCCAGGAAAACTTTGTTCCTTCATAAGAGAAGGTTATTCCCTTCTCTTATAAGGAGTTTTGTAGTGGTTCAACTGAATTAATATGAGTTTGGTTATATTTTCTCTTGTTCATCCACTTTAGTACGAAGCTTTAACTGCACCTATTAAGAAAGCCTAAAAGGTAATATAAAAATGCTTCCTCTTTCTAAGGAGTTTTTCTCATTAATTTTTTGAATACAGAGTACTATGATTTCTCCTAGACAAGGTGCCTCAGTTTTTTATTGGTCGTCCATTCATCTTACAAAAATGGCATCCCATATTTAGGCAAAAAAGAGAAGATTTCTTCATTATCCCTATATGGGTAAAAAATCCATTATCTCCATCTTCCTTGCTTGAATCTAAAAGGACATTTCAAAAATAAAAATTTCTACTGGTATCCTTTAATGGTTGATAGGCTTACGGTTGAAAAATCAAGATTAACTTTTGCTCATATTTGTATGCAAATTTCTAAAAAATTGGTATTACCGAATGTCATCACCATATATGTGGAAGGTAAATTGATTAACCTAAACATTTAATATGAATGAAAGACTATTGCTTGTCAGTATTGTGGATCTCTTTCTCACTCAAAAACCTTATGCTCTAAAAAGGATCATTTTATCCTCCCTCAAGTTATATTCCTTCTAAAGGTCCTAATTCCACCTAAGGTTAAAGTAAGAAACGCACTTTAATTTAACCCATTTGCCAAAAAGATTTTGTTATTTAATCTATAAACTCACCTATCTCCAAGGCTCTAGTCATTGTTCAACTTGTTTCTTTCTCCCTCCTCATCCCTGTTTCCCCCTCTAACCCGATCACTCCCCCATTACCTAACTATCTCATACCCACATCATATTCCTCTTAACCCCTCCAAATATCCATCCTAATTTTTGCTCATACTCCTAGATCCTCTCTCCCCTCTTCCCTTCTAATAGATCTTCTATCCTACCAAAAAGATATTCCTAACCTAAACACCCAAAGGTCAGTATCTCTAGCTCTCTTCTCCTATTATCAATGTCTCTTCCCCTCAATCCTCTACCCTCCTCCTCCATAATAAATTTGACTGCCTCCAAGACCCTTCTCAAAATGTTTCCTCATCCCCTAGTTCTCAAGTTTCTAAAAATGCCATATCAATATGTGTCCACAAAGCACACAATGATTTGTCCTAAGCTTTTTTCCTAGAGCATTATGGTCTTTTATAGTCCTGAAAAAAGTCCTTTGTGCAAGAAAGCTTATCCAAGACTGCAAGTTCAAATGTAATGTATTATGGGAGCTAAGGCTCAAGTGAGTTCTCTTGATAATCCTTGGTTTTGCAGCAATCATAGGTTATTTGCTAATGAGGGTAGTGTTCATAAATTTGAACACTCTCAAGATAGGAGAATTTGGATAAAATAGAATTCTTTTTCCATCTCCTTTTCTCCTACCTTCATCTTTAGCCAATTAATTCATGCTATTGTCACTTATAATAACCTTTCTTATTTTGAAATTTTTGTGGTTTATTCCTCTAATGTTATGGAAGAGAGGGTTGTTATATAGGATAAATTCAAGTCCCTAGTTATTAACATAAATTTTCTCTGTATTCTTTTGGGTGATTTGAATTGTTGCAAAAATTCTTATGATAAAGTTGGTGGTAATCCTTTGCATCTCAACAAAATGTGGGACTTAATGATATGTTTTTTTAGGTTGGCTTGAGTGATCGAAGATCGAATGGGATTTATTATACTTGGTTCAATAAAAAATTTGACATTCCCATTCACATTAAGCTAGATAGGTGCTTAGTGAATGCTCTTTGGTATGATAGGTTTCTCCAATCCTATTATATGATAGATAGTTCAAAAGTTTGTTAAGGTTGTTAAGCCCTTATGAACTAGCCCAAGGCTAACCAAAAGGGGGGGGGGGGTGTGAATTGGTAGTTTTAAAAAATCTTAAAAGCAAACTAAACACTTTTTGAAGCCTTTTAAAATATTTTAAAACAAATGCAATCAACCACAAAAATTAATATGCGAAGAAATAAAGTGTAAGAATAACATAAAAAGAACACACTGGATTTTATAGTGGTTCGGTCAACTTGCCTACATCCACTTCCTAGAGCCTCTCCTCCAGGTATTGCACTAAACCATAGAGACTCTCCTTTTTCTCCCACAGCAAGGTGGAGAAGCCTTTACAAACTCTTTTCCACTGGCCCCAGTGAAGTAGAGAACCCAAAATCCTTTTGATTCCTCCTAAAGCAAGAAGAGAACCTTGATTGATTACTGAAGAAAACCTTCCTAGAGCCACCAAGGAGCAAAGGTCGACAAATGGAGAAGATGACTCGAATCCTTACTTGGAGCAACTTTTGTGAATACCTCACATACTCCCCCACATAAGACTCTCTCTCTCTCTCTCTCTCTCTCTCTCTCTCTCTCTCTCTCTCTCTTTCTCCCAAGCTCTCCCTTTCCTTCTCTAAGCTCTCTTAGGTCAGAAAAGTAGCAAAAGATCATCTCAATAATAATTAAGAGATCTTATAAAGAAGGGCTTAAAATTTGCCCTAATTTGTAACTTACCATCAAAGATCGTCTAGGTTGATCAATAGATCATCCTATACGATTAGTGTATTTCAACCCTTTCAGCTAGGACGATCTGGGTGGGTTGGATGATTAAAACTCACTGTTTATTCTGATCATCCAAATTGATTTAGATATTGTCCTATACGATTAGTTCAAAATTATATAAATCATTTAGCATATCATTTTGGTCATCCAGTAGATACATGTTGGATGATGAAGAAATATAACATGTAGTCTAGGATGATGCTTGGATCATGCTGGACCATTAGTTCAAAATTAAGGAATATCATCCAGCAAATCTTTTTAGTCGTCCAGGAGATTCATCTAGATGATGATGAATTTCAAATGATCGTCCTGCATATCATCTGGTCGTTTATGTGATTCAGGAGAAGAATAAGGTTTTTCTTACTGATTGTCCAAGATGATATGATTGATCATTGTAACCTTAATTACTTTCCTTAATCACCTGACTAAGTTAGGCAAGATTATAATGAATCATCCAAGATGATATGGGATAGTCATGTATGATTTTTAAAAATATTATCATACCTAAAATATTTTGGCGATTAATTCTCTATTTTTTGAGCCTATCCACTAAGACGATATAAATATAATCCAGGATGATTTTCTTAATTCATCTGTCTTAACATAGGAGCCCTAATTAGGGTTTCTATTTTTTAACTGATCATTTAGGATAATTTTGGATCGTCATGTATGATGTGATCAAAAATAGAAAACCCTTAAATTTATAAAATTTCTCCCTGTGTGTGTGTGTGTGTGTAAAGTTACTTAGCATCATGATCCATATTATTACATTTGACTTAAGAAAAGGAAAAACCACTAGAATTACACTTACAGACTGACTTAGTCTTAATCTACCCATCTTGAGTTGGTTTAATTTGTAATTGACTTTATATACCTAAAAAGTTAGTTACAGGGTAACCAAAATAGATGTATAGTAGTAATAGTAGTAAGGAAATATGAATGCCAGGAATATTTGCTATTATTAAAATTATAATATTTGAACCCATATTTGCAACTATCTCTCCCTTTTTTATGATGATAAACATTTGTTAGGAAATTTGAATCAAGTAGATTAATAAAAATAAACAATAAAATAAAAGAGAATAATATAATCAAAGTAATATAGATTTTACTAAAACAAGCAGGTGATATAATAAAAATAGTACAAACACTAAACTATACAACAAAAACACTAACACTAATTATCTACTCCCCCTTTTGACATCACAAAAGGAGGAAATATAAAAACAAACACAAAATAGAATAAATTATAGAAATAAGTACAAAACAACACATAAAAAACATCACAAAAAATAGTCTACAAGTTTGAAGGGCCCTGATCTGGTGAAGGAGGTGGTAATGGTGCCTGAAAGAGACTAGAGATGGAAGCAAACTTCTCCTCAAACCAGGCCATATCCTGGTCATGCTGCTGCTATTAGTGTGCCACATATGCATCAAATTAAGCAACATATTCCTCATGCTGCTGCTCTTGTGTAGCAACAAAGGAGTTAAACCTGGCCTCCCACTAGTCAAACCTTTCCACCAGCTGATCGAACTATGACTACTGCAGATCAAAACAGGTGCAGGAACAGCTTCCTCCTCAGCTCCCTCAATCTCCTCATGCTCTAGATGGTGATGAGTGCTATGAAAAACATGGAAGTAGCTATTGGTGTAGTAGGCAGGTTGATAGTTTGATGGGGCACGATATTGAAGGTTATTTTTTGTTTCCAACATAAAATTATGATGTGTCCTAAGGAAATATTAGGATTTATCTTATGCCCTAGATCCCTAATACTAGTCAGGTGCTCAATGTAATGAAAGAAAAGATCAGTGGAATTGAACTCCCTATATGCCTTTATGTAGAAGGTGGTAGTTGAGAGAAGGGGAGTGATATGTACATGATCACCATCCTTTGGGATCACTGAGGTTCTAATGTCATGTTGAATTGTCCTAGCATCTTTCACTAAGGTGCTTAAGGCGCCATCATGGTAGGTGAGATTAGTGTTCCTTAGTAGTTGGTTGACAGAACCTTAGTTATAATCAGGATCTGAACATAAGATGTGAAGCTTATCTTTAGTAGTATAAAGTTGGAGGAGTTCATGGAAATCCTGGTAGGTTATCTCTACTGGGCATCTGTGAAATAGGACTGTAAGGCGGTGTAAGCGACATTGATCCTAAGACTTGTGAAGAACTCATATAGGAGTTCAAAATTGAATGTGAAAGCTAGTATCAGAATGAAAATGAGAGAGGAGTGAGTGAACAGATTCAATACAATGTAAGTGAGCATTCGAGGATTGATAATTCTCAAAGGTGTGATCCTAGTGGTTTTGTATCGAAGATAGGCAGCTTGGTCAGCTGCTTCAATGAATTGAGGGTTGACATACACCCTCAAGAAACTTTCAGTCACCATATTGGACCTTTTCCCACTAGCCATTAACAGGGATTGAGAGTATGAGTGAGAAGGAAAGAAGGATTGGAGGATTTGAGGGCGAGAAAAATATTTGAAATTAGCTATTTATAAAGAATTAGGAACATCATCCATGACAATCACAAGATTTTTCAGGCCGATTAGGATAATTTATGATGTCTGAGATGATTGGTCAAAAAGACGATCTTATCATTCAGGATGACCAGACATTGTTCGAGATGATTAGACACATGCAATCATCCCGAGGATTCATGCTAGATGACCATTGATGAAATGTATCATCCATGATGATTAGGTGAATCATCCAGGATGATTAATAAGAATGAATCGCATTGGTTACATTTAAAACGTGTAACCATTTTTTCCATAGGGATTGTTCAAGACAAACAGGTGTATCATCCAAGAAAATCACAAATAATTGAGGAAAATTTGATTAAATAGTTCAGGATGATGTGGATCATCTAGAATGATCTCAAATAATTGAGTCAGATAAACTATTAGATGGATGATGAAGGGTGATTTTATGATATCGTCCAGGATGATTGGAATATCATCCAAGATGATGTTATAAAAAAGGAAATTTTTTATAATTGAAGGAGTTGATCAGAAGATGCCACAAAACATAAAAAACAAGTAAAAAAAAATTAAACATAAAACACTTAAAAGATGGTAAAAAGGACCAAAAATAATGAAAAAATAAAGCTTTTTTTATCAAACTAAGAATAAGATAAAATTTTTGTGAGATTGAATTAAAAATTTATAAGAAAATGAGTTAATATCATCAAAATCTAAAAAATGGTAGAACAATCGATCCTATTAACCTTAGCTCAGACTTATTACAGGATAAACCATCTTTAAAAATAAAAGTTCTAACTCAAAAAAAAGGAATCTGATAAGAAAAAATGATCCGTTCAAAACTTCTTTATAGAAAAATATCTTATACAATAATATAACAAAATAATTAGTCACAATCATGAATTTCAAAATTAAGTCTTCAAAAATATCAAGTGACACATGAATTCTTTTAAGATTTAAAGGTTTGAAAGAGAAGGAAGCTTGCTTTCTTGTGAACTCATTTTGTGCCTCTTGTAAATTGGTTGGTGTACTTTGTGTATCTTTGATTTTTGATACACTTTGTGTATCCTTAAATTTATTTGGGTTCATTGCGCATCTTTTCAGTTTTTCTTTTTGGGTTAATTTTATACCTCTTATCATTTTTACAAGCTAGCTCCCTTTAAAAACTTTCAAATACTCTTACTTACAAGAATATTTTCTAGATATTAGAGAGTAAAAACTCACTCTCTAATATGAGGAGGAGTAAACCACAAAGCAGAATCAAATTCATATGATAAATACAACAACAAGATTAAGAAAGCTTGAAAGTGATTTAATGACTTTGAACATTATTTATATAAGATAAATTACTATAAGATATAGAAAATATTTTAATTGCAAAGTTTAATTATTAATTTGAAATAGAATTTTATTTAGAAAAGAAAATTATACAACTAAAAGGAGTTAGCAGAAGGGAAATAATCAACAATATTTCGCCCTTTAACTGATTTAGCGATGTCAATCATTGATTACAAAATTTCAAAAATAAAAACAAGGAAAAATTATCATTTCTATAATGACAAAAAAAAAAACTGAAAGAAATAAGAACATAAATAATGAAAGCATGAAAAGACAACATCAAATAAATAAAAATAAAATATCAAAATAAAAACAAAAGAAAGATCATAAAATAAAAATTCAGAGTTCAGAAATCATCAAGTTCATGCATTTATGTTAATCACATCCATCTAGTCCTTAAGATACTGAATGTGTCAAAGGCTAGTAGTTTATTAAAGATGTCAGCTAGTTGGTTTTCAGTTGATACATGATGTAACTCTATATATCTTTTAGTAACATGGTACCTAATAAAGTGATGCCTTATGTTAATATGTTTGGTTCTTGAATATTGGATATGATTTTTAGAGATATAGATGGCACTAGTGTTATCACATATAATTAAAATTATGCCTGCAAATAATCCTAAATCAAGAATTTGTTGTTTCAACCAAAGGACTTGGGCCACACAACTTCCTAAGACAATATACTCAGCTTCAGTAATGAAAAGTGCAACAGAGTTTTATTTTCTATTAGAATAGGAGACTAAGGACTGTTCTATGAATTGACAAGTTCTAGATGTGCTCTTTCTATCCACCCTACACCCTGTAAAAATAGAATCAAAATATCCAATAATTTTAAATGAATTATTTTGCTTAGGATACAAGATTCCTAAGTTTTGGGTCGCTAAGAGATATCTAAGGATTGTCTTAATTACAGACAAAAGGGATTCTTTAGGATCATCTTGAAATCTAGTACAAAGAAAAACATTAAACATTATATCAGGCCAGCTAGTAGTCAAGTAATGTAGTGATCTAATTATTTCTTTGTACTTCTTTTGATTAATAGATTTTTCATTTGAATGCTTATCTAACTGGACACTAGATCTCATGGGAGTGTATATTAACTTGGCTTTATCCATTTCATATTTTTTTAAGATGTCCGTAGTGTATTTAGATTGATTAAGAAAGTTTCCATCATCCATTTGCCTTATGCTAAACCCTGAAAAGAAGGATAATTCTCCCATCACACACATCTAAGTTCTTTACTCATTATTTTAGAAAAATCATCTCATAAATTTTTATTAGAAGATCCAAAAAGTATATCATCAACATATATATGGACAATGAGTAAATCATCTCATACTTTTCTTAGAAAAAGGGTAGTGTCTACGCTTCCCTTAAAAAACTCCCTTTCTAGTATGAATGTGCTAAGACTCTCATACTAAGCTTTAAGTGCCCGTTTTAATCCATATAAGGCCTTTTTTAATTTATAAACATGAATTTGAAATTGGAAACTCTTAAAACTGGGGGTTGCTCTATAAACACATCTTTTTTTACTACCTAATTTAAAAAGGTACTCTTGAAATAAAATTTGGAAAATTTTAAATCCTTTATAACATGCAAAGGCTATTAGCACTATAATTACTTCCAATCTTTTTGCAAGGGCAAAACTCTCCTCTAAATCAACCCCTTCTATTTGATTATACCCCTTAGCCACCAATCTCACCTTATTCCTAACCACCACACCAGAATCATTCATTTTATTCTTAAAGACCCATTTTGTTCTTACTACACATTGGTCCTTTAGTCTTTCTATAACCTCCCAAATAGCATTCCTAACAAATTGGTTTAATTCCTCTTTCATGGCTAAGATCCAAAATTCATCAAAAAGAACATGATTGCTATTCGTGGGTTCACTCATTGAGATGAAGGCTAAGTGGTTAACTTCTTATCTAAGACCATGCCTAGTTCTAACACCTTCAGAAGGGTCTCCTAAGATCAGTTCTTTAGGATGACTCAAATAATATCTCCAATCTTTAGGCAAAGTGTGTCTAGGTTCCACCCTTTCCTCTAGTTTTGTAGATTCCACTCCTTGGGTAGTCTCACCTTATTCATCTTCTTCCTCAACTCTAGACTTCTAAGAATTAGATTCATCAAACACTGCATGAGTAGTCTCCTCCACCACCAAAGTCCTTTTATTAAATACTCTAAAGGATTTCCCTACACTTAAATAGCCCAAGAACACTCCTTCATCAGATTTTGGGTCAAAGTTTCCTAAGAGTGATTTCTCATTACTTATAATGAAAACCTTACAACCAAAGACATGGCGGTGAGAAAGGTTAGGTTTCCTACCCTTAATGATCTCATAGGGTGTCATATTCAGTTTGGATCTAACTTTTACCCTATTCAACACATAGCAAGCTTTGTTTACCACTTCAGCCCAAAAGCATTTTGGAATTGAATACTCAGCAAGCATTGCTCTAGTGACTTCTACTAAGGTCCTATTCTGCATTTTAGCTATCCCATTATGCTGAGGGGTCCTAAGAGCTAGAAGTTGTGACTAATCCCTTAATCTTCATAGAAGTTTCTAAATCTCTCATTTTTATACTCTCCACCATGGTTAGTATGGATGGTCAAGATCTCACAACCCTGCTTTTTCTAAATCCAAGTGGAGAAAGATTTAAATTCATCAAATAACTCACTTTTACATGATAAAAATCTAATCCAAGTGAACCTTGAGTATTCATTAACTATAACAAATCCAAAGACATTTTCCCCTAAGCTAGCTGTGCTAATGGGTCCAAAAAAATCAATGTGAAGGTCTTCTAAAGGTTTAGAGGTGCTAATGTCCTTAATGGAATGGAAGGAGGATTTGACTTGTTTCCCTAGTTGACAGGCATCAAACAGGTGATCCTTAATGAACTTAAACATGGGGATTCCTCTCACTAAGTATTTTGGGGTTACTTTTCTAATTATTTTCATGTTAGGATGATATAACCTCTTATGACAAAACCAAGACTCATCAATAATAGTTAAAAAAAAAAGATGCAGCACATTCAATATTATTTAAATCAAGTATATAAACTTTATTGATCCAATTTCCCTACAAAATAGTATTGTTATTCAAACTAATGATGCATATATTTGACAAGAATTTTATGATAAAGCTCTTATCACAAAACTTACTGATGCTGAGCAAGTTGTGACTCAAGCCATCAACAAGTAAAACATTTTTAATCAAAAGGTTCTTGGAATTTCTAACTATACATATGATAACCATGTTCCTGGTGGTGTTGTTTTTAAGAGTGATCTTTCCTCCAGTCATGTCCTCAAGTAAAATGAATTGATTGGCATCTCCAGTCATGTGGTGTGAGTATCCACTGTCCACGTATCACATACTCTCATAAGGTCTTGTGTGAGAGCACACCTACAAAATCATCAAACATTAGGTTTTGGAACCCAAATAAGTTTGGGTCCTTTCTTATGGAAAGAAAAATGAAATGAATGTGTGTTATGCTGTGAATCATGTAATTTGGGTCTCCACACCAAATGTGTTCTATGGTGCATAGTGTACGTATGGGAAATATGCCCAAGCTAGCCACATGAAAAACATATAAAACCAGGAAAACAGTTTACTATTCTATTAGAGTTATAGTGCCTCTTCCTATGTTTCAAAAATTTTAACATCGAATCAAGATTGAAAAATTGTTCAGGTGTGAGTGGAATCCTATTTTACTCAAGTACTTTCAATTCAGCTTTAAAAAATGAGTTAGCACTTTTTAAAATAGTATTGTCAACTTTTAAATAGTGCTCCCTACTTTTAGATTCATCCATAAATATTTTAAAATCATTTTCAAGTTTAGTGTGAGATGCTTTCAACAATTCATGTTGTTTGTTCAATTCATCAAACTCATCTAATAGTTTCATGTGATTGCTATCAAGTGTAGAATGATCTTTAACTAAAATTTCATGCTCTTTTTGTAAATTCAAAAAATTATGTTTTAAGATAGCATGTTATTTTTTAAGCTTTCTATAAGATGAATAAATTTTCTCAAAAACTTCAAGCAAATGATCGTATGATAGTTTGCATACCTCTTTTTGGTTAGAATGACCAAGATGATCATCCGCCATCAAAAACAAGTTTGTTGCCTCCTTCCCAGCTTCAGTCTCAGAAGAGTAGTATGCAGAAACTACCAAAAAAGCTTTTGTGATGCTTTTATTATCCTTCCTAAACTTAGGCTTCATGTCACCCATCTCCTTGCTTGGGTGATCCTTAAGTGTAGGATAATCAACTTTAACATGTCTTGGCTTCTCGCATTAAAAAAAATCATATCATAAGAACTTTTATAATTCTTGCTACTCTTATCTTTATTTCATTTCTGATAATGCTGTTGTTTCTTCGTCAAGAAGCTCTTGAAATACCTTGTAATTAAGGCAACATTATCACTTTCATAACCAGAAGAGTTAGAATCTGCATCGTTAACCTTTAAGGGTATAACTTTCTCCTTCTTCTTCTTATATGCTTCAAGTTATCTTTGGTTCACTCCTTGCTCGTAAGAAATGAGTGATTTAAGTAAGTTTTTTATAGAGTAAACATTCAAATCCTTGGACTCAGTTATAGAAGTAATCATAACATCAAAGGAAGAAGGCAAGCATCTCAAAATTTTGTTGATTTTCTCATAGTTGGTTAGATCTCTTCCTAAGGCATGCAGGGAGGTGACAATTTGTATAAACCTAGTATACATTTCAGATATTGATTCACTAGGTTTTATGCAAAAGAGTTTATAGTCATGAAGTAAAATATTCAACCTAGATTTCTTAACTTTACTTGTGCCTTCATAAGTAATACGCAATCTATCCCATATTTCTTTATCAATAGTACATGTTGAAATGCACAAATAATCTTCAAATTTTAATGCATAAAAAAAACAATTTAAATATTTAGCATTAAGTTTTGCTAGATCCTTATCATCAAAAGTCCATTTAGTAAAAGGAAGTTTAGTTTTAATGCTATTGATTTCACGTGTTGATGCGACTATTCTTCTTTAACAAGTATCTACATGCGATAATCTATAAATTATAAAAATATGGATATGCAAATTTTCGAAAAATCAAATGGTATATTATCAAACAAAGGTGGTCGGGTAATGGAATACCCTTCCACAATAATTTGTTTGCCAAAGTTAGCTATGTATCAAAATTTAAATGTTTTTAAAAACTTGATTTGATGTATCCCGTTCTGATATCACTTGAACGTTTGTTAGGATTATTAAGCCCTTATGAACTAGCCCGAGGCTAACCAAGAGGGGGTGAATTGGTAGTTTTAAAAAATCTTAAATATAAAGGAAAAACTTTTTAAAGTCTTATTGAATATTTTAAAATAAATGCAATCAACTACAAAAATTAATATGCAGAGATATAAAGCGCAGGAATAACACAGAAAGAACACCCCATATTTTATAGTGGTTTGGTCAACTTGACCTACGTCCACTCCCTATAGCCTCTCCTCCAAGTATTGCACTAAAACACACTGACTCTGCTTTTGCTCCTTAAGTAAGGCGCAGAAACCTTTATAAACTCCTTTCCACCGACCCCGATGATGTAGAGAGCCCGAACTCCTTTTGCTTCCTCTTGAAGCAAGAGGAGAACCTTGATTGATTGCTCTAGAAGACTTTCTTAGAGCCACCAATGAGCCAAGGATGATGAATGGAGAAGACAACTCGAATCCTTGATTGGAGTAACCTTTATGAACACCTCACAAACACCCCCTCACAAGATTCTCTCTCTCTCTCTCTCTCTCTCTCTCTCTCTCTCTCCCAAGCTCTCCCTCTCCTTCTCTAAGCTCTCTCAAGTCAGGAAAGTAGCAAAAGAGCTTCTCAATAGTAATAAAGAGATCTTATAAAGAAGGGCTTAAAATTTTCCCTAATTTTCAACTTTCCATCAAAGATCATCCAGGACAATTGATAGATTGTCATGTATGATTAGTGTATTTCAGCACTTTCAACTAGGAAGATCTGGTTGGGCTAGATGATTAGAACTCACTTTTTATTCTAATCATCCAAAATGATGTGGACATCTTCCTGTATTATTAGTTAAAAATCATATAAATAGTCCATCACATCATTTTAGTCGTCCAACAGATACATGTTGGATGATAAAGAGATATAATGTATCATCTAGGTCGATGCATGGATCATCCTCGATAATTAGTTCAAAATTAGGGAATATCATCCAACAAATTATTCTGGTCATCCAGGAGATTCATCTTGATGATCATGAATTTGAACTGATTGTCCTACATATTATTCTGGTCGTCCAGGTGATTCAAGAGAAGACTAAGGTTTTTCTTACTGATCTTCAAGGATTATATAATCGATTGTCCAAGATGATATGATCGATCAATCTAAACTTAATTACTTTCCTTAATCACTTGACTAATTTAGTCATGATTGTAATGAATCGTCCAGGATTATATGGGATAGTTTTAATGATTTCTAAAAATATTATCACACCTAAAAGAGTTTGGTGGCTGATTATTTTTTATTTGAGTCTATCATCCAAGATGATGTAAGTATCATCCATGATAATTTGCTTAATTTGGTTGTCTTAACATAAGATCCCTAATTAGAGTTTTTGCTTTTTAATTAATCATCTAGGATGATTTGGGATCATCTTGTACTATGTGATCAAAAATAAAAAAAAACCCTTAAACTTACCAAATTTATCCCTTTGAGTGTGTGTGTGCAATGTTACTTAGCATCATGATCTAATTTAATATATTTGACTCAAGAAAGGAAAAGCCATTGAAATTATACTTATAGACTGACTCAGTCCTAATCTACCCAATCTTGAGTTGTCATGATTTTCAATTGACCTTGTGGACCTAAAAATTTAGTAGTAGGGAAACCAAAATAGATGTGCAGTAGTATCAGTAACAAGGAAGCTTGAATGCCAGGAATATTTGCTATCATTAGAATTATAATCCTTGAATCAAGATTTGCAACATAGATTTAGTTACTCTGACCATGCTCCCATCATTCTGCTTTCCCTTATTAAGAGGAACACTATACATAGATTTTTTTTAAAGCTTAATGACTATAGTTTCCTTAATTTTGGATGACCCATATCAATGTTTTAATGGTTAAAAAGAGAGGAAATCCAATTTCTATTTTTTACCAATAACTTTCGGCTCTAAAAGAGGCAGTTAATCTTAAAAATTGGTCTTCTTTATCTTTTTTACAAACTTCTTTAAACCATTTGAGTTTTAACAGTCACAAATTTTATCTCTTCTTAATAGGGACCAATTAATTCCCTTTATGAATTCATCTTTTTCTGAGTGCATTGACAAGTTATCTTTATATGGTATTTCTTTTGCCTTATTGGGTTAGGCAGAGGGTTAAAAATAATTCGTTATCTAAGGGTGAGGAAATTTGTTGATTTTGTATGGTAAAACTAGGATCAAGGGTAGTTATAGTAAGATCAAAGAGCTTTCTACTACTATCGACACTTTCTCTTTTACCCCTGATATCTCTAATGCCCTTATTAACCACTTCTCTTCCCTTTATAACTCTGCTTAACCTTTCATATCTAATCTTACTTCTATTGACTCAGGTGCTTCCTTGGAATTTGACCAGGATAACTTGTTAATTAGTTATATTATTGATGGGGATATTTGTTAAGATAGTTGCTACTTAACTTTGCATGTTTGACATTCTTGCAATTTGTATGTTTTTTATGATTTCAAATATTATTGTTTTGATTATTTTCTCATAACACATTTTGAAAGAATTATTTTGCTCTGCGTGTACTAACATTTCAGAGAAATCATACTCCAGATTGATGAAGACTTCAAATCAAGATCAGTTTAGATTGTATTACAAATTGAAGTCTATATTTTTCATTTTATTGAGTCTAAGAGAGTGTGGTTGTAATTATGTAACTGAGCACACACATCGGGGGAGAGTTCTAAAATTAACATTTTATAATTGATCATATAGTACAAAATTATTTAGTATGGGGCGATATTGTGAGTTATTTTCCCCAACGAGCAATAGAGCATGCACTAATACTATTCATACGGACGATATTTTTCATTCATACTGGTACGATCTTCTCTGGAGTGTGCACTAACATTATTCGTACGGATGATATTTTTCATTCGTATCGGTATGAAGGGTTCTGGTATGCTTTTGTTCATTTTATTTTGGTGGTTCGTACATACGCTTTTTTGACATTTCTTCTATTCGTACCGGATGATGATCGGGTACAAATACATTTCATACCAATTCACAATTTGTTCGTATGCAACAGTTTTTATACTATTTGTACGTACGAATTATAATTGTACGGTACGATTGTGGACTCTCAAAATTGAAAATTTTAGTTTTTCTGGATGATTTTTTGTGTCCTTTCTATAAAAAGTCCACTAAAAATTGGCCTTTAATCTTTTTGTCATTTGGTCTTCGTGATTGGTAAAGAGTGATTGAAGGAGAGAGTGTGAGAGAGTGTTTAAGAGAGATTTCTTCCCATTGGAGTGTGAAAGGTTCATAAGGTTACTCAAGGGTAAGTATCTCTATGTGTGATTTGTGTTTTCTTTGCTCTTTCTCTTGTCGTTCTACATTTCTCGAGTGAAGATCTTTCAAGAAGATCTGGTTCTCTGTCGACACTTGGATAGAGGGATTAATTGAGGGTTATCTACCTACACTTGGAGAGCGTGAATAGTCAAAGGTACTCTGCCTACACTTGGAGGGTATGAAAGAACGAAGGTTCTCTGCCTACACTTGGAGTGGGTGAAAGGGCGACATTTCTCTACCGCACTGGGGATTGGTGGAAGAGATTTTTGTAAAGGATTTTTCGAATTGTTGTGGGGATAAAAGGAGAGTCACTTTGGTATAGTGCAATACCTGAAGTTGGAAACTTCAGGGAGTGGATGTAGGTCGTGTTTGACCGAACCACTATAAACTCTTGTGTCTTTTTATTTTCTACAAGTTTTAACTTTTTTCTGTGGTTGAAAAATTATTTTGAAAAACATAAAATTAACTTGCTACAAATCATTAAATCGGTTTCAAACTTTTTTAATACAAGAAAGGGTTCAAGTTTTTAAATTACCAATTCACCCCCCCCCCCTCTTGGTTAGCCTTGGGACATTAATTTAGGTTTAACAACCTATTCTAGAATCAACGAGATTCAACAAGTGGTATCAGAGCACTGTTTCAAAATCATAAGTTTAAACTATTTTTTGATTAATGAGCATGAATACTTTTGAAAACCAAAACACACCTGAAGGGTATTCGATCACTGACCTCCTTTTTTTGAATATATCCCTCTTGATTTTTGAAAAAAATTGCATATCTATATTTTTACAGTCACTTGATTATCGTATGTGGATCTTAGTACAGGAAGGGTATACAAAACTAATTAGACTAGTTGATGGCATTAGATTAGAAACACCCTTTGTAGATTGGACTATTGAAGAACTTGACTTAGCATAACTTAATGTGAAATGGTTAAATAGTTTCTTCTATGCACTTAAGTCAGAGGACTATATGAAGGTTTCCACTTGCAAGAGTGAAAAGGATATATGTGATAGACTCTATGTAACTTATGAAGGGACTTATGAAATTAAGAAATCTAGATAAAATATCTTATTACATGAATATGCATTATTTTGCAAGAAATCCAATGAATCTATTTCTTACATGTACAGAAGATTCATTCAGATAGTCACTTCTTTACATGTATTAGGTAGGGAATTAGCTAATGCTGAAATGGTTAATAAGATACTCCGTTGTCTGCCTACTACTTATGATTCAAAAATAACTACTATATTAGTGTCTAAAGACTTAAATGTTTACTATATTAACAATCTTCTTAAATCACTAATTGCTTACGAGCAATGAGTGAGTCAAATAAAGATTGATGCAAGAGCATCACGAAGGGAGAAGAACATAGCACTGAAAGTGGAGGAGTCGGAGAGTGATCTATCACAAACTGATGATGTGGATGACATCGCTTTGATGACTAGATAGTTCAGGATCTTTCTGAAGAGGAAGCAAAAAAAATGCCAATAATGGAACCGAGGTAAGTTTAATAGGAATGTCAAGATTTCTAATGATGTAATTTGCTATGAGTGCAAGAAACTTAACCACATTATGTCAGATTGCCCAAAACTTAAAGTCACTCATAGCAAGGAGAATGTAGAGGAAAAACCAAATGTGAAGAAGGGAAAGACAAAATTCCAAAGAACATTTGGGCAGACTCAGCTTTAGACTCATTAGAAACTGTAAAGGAGGAAGAAGTCACCAACTTGTACTTAATGATAGATAATCTTGACCAGTCAGATCAAGAAGAGGTATGTGACTTAACCTATACTGAATTATTAGAAGTTTCTGAAAGAATACATGATGCATATAAGAAATTAAAGAAAATGCATGCTAGTCTTAACTTTGAATTACAAGAACTTCATAAAGAGCATGAAATCCTGAGGAAATATCATGCATTAATTGATAGCAACCACATAAGCTTACTTGATGAGTTTGACGATTTGAATAAGAATAATAAGAATTTAAAATCATCCTATAGAAAATTAGAAAAAGAATTTAAAGATTTTAAGGATGAATCAGAGAGTGAAAAATATTGGTTGAAATATTGTAATAATGTGTTGGAAGATATGAACACATTTTTTAGATTGAAAATATAAGCTCTCAAAGAAAATAGGATACCCCCAAGACTTGAAAATTTTACTAATCCTATTTTGTATCCAAAATTCTTACCACTAAGGAAGAATCAGAATAGTTATAGAAGATTAAAAAATTCATTTCCTGGAGTTAAATGCTATATATGTGGGATGATTGGTCATATTACACAAACTTGTATTTTAGATAGAAAACTCATTTAGTGTGGAGAATAAAGATGCATAAACCTAGATATATCAGACATGCATGTGTTTTAAAATTATCAAAAGTAGAACAAGAACTTGTTTGGGTTTCTTGGTCTAATATTTGATGATTTTTGTAGACACGCACTCACACAAGGCCTCATGAGAGCATATGGTACATGGACATCGGTTGCTCAAAGCATATGACTGGAGATAACATCACAAGGAAGGTGGTTGAATAAAGTATGATAGGAAATTTGAAAAGCTTTTTTATTGAGAATGTACTACTAGTTGAAAGCTTAAAGAATAGTCTTTCGAGTATTAGTCAGCTATGTAATACAGGATACTGTGTTAAATTGTTTCCTACTACCTACATATTAAGCCTAAATGGTAGTGATGTTTTACATGGTATACGGGTAAATAATATTTATATGCTATATTTGAATTGTATCAGAACTCTTACTGCTTTTTATTTGAAAACTATTTCGGATGAATCATGGCTTTGGCATAGGATACTTTATCACTCTAGCATGTAAAACTTTAGGAAGATTATCCAAAAGAACTTAGTGAGAGGTATACCAAAACTAGACTTTACTTAGGATCACCTTTGTGATTCATGTCAATTAGGAAAGCAGGTGAAGTCCTCTTTTCAGTCCAATAAGGATCTTAGATCTAGTAAACCATTGGAGATTTTATATATGGATCTTTTTAGAACAGTTAAAACTATAAGTCTAGGAGGGAAGGTATACGAATTTGTGATAGTTGATATTTTTTATAGATTCACATGGGTTAAATTATAATATCATAAGAGTTAATCATTTGAGGAGTTTAGAGATTTTTCAACATGGATTCAGAGGAAATTTGAGTATGAAATTTTGACAATCCAAAGTGATCACGATGGAGAATTTGAAAATGAAAATTTTGAGGATTTTTGTAAGTAAAAAGAGATTGATCATAATTTTTCTACACCTAGAACCCCTCAGCTGAATGGGGTAATCGAAAGGAAGAACAGAACATTAATTGAAGCCGCTCGATCCATGTTGGTAGAATATTTACTTCCTAAATATTTTTGGGCTGAAGCGGTTAGCATAGCATGTTATATTCTGAAGAGGGTGAACATCAGATCGAATTTGAATAAAACACCCTATGAGCTTTAAAGGCAGAATACCTAATTTATTACATTTGCATATTTTTGGATGTAAGGTGTTCATACATAACAATATAAAATCTTCCTTATAAAAATTTGATCCAAAATCAGATAAAGGAATTTATCTAGGATACTCTAGTGCTGGAAAATCTTATAGAGTATTCAATAAAACAACATTGGTAATTGTGGAGATCACACATGTTATATTTGATAAATTTGGTATTTTGGAAGAGCCGAATGTTGAAGACAAATAGATAGAAATAAACTCCCAAAAGATTGAGAAAGTTAATTTAGAAGAAAATTTGGAGATAGAATACCCTTTACCTAAAGAATTGAGATTTTCTTAAAACCACTAAGGAATTAATTTTAGGTGAACCTAGTGAGGGTGTTAGGACTAGGCATAGATTGAACAAAGAAGTTAATCATTATGCATTTATTTTTACAATTGAACCCACAAATATAAAAAAGTACTTTTGGATGAATTTTGGATTTTGACTATGCAAGAAGAATTGAATCAATTTATAAGGATTGATGTTTGGGAATTAATTGCAAGGCCAAATGATCAAAGTCTAGTTGGAACCAAGTGGGTATTTAAGAACAAAATGAACGACTCAGGAGTTGTTGTTAGAAATAAGGCTAGATTTGTAGCTAAGAGGTATAATCAAATTGAAGGAATTGATTTTGAGGAGACTTTTGCCCCGCCCCTGTAGATAGACTTGAAGCAATTAGAGTTTTGTTAGCCTTTGCCTGTTTTAGAGGATTTAAATTGTTTCAAATTGATATTAAAAGTTCCTTTTTAAATGGGGTAATTCAAGAGGACGTTTATGTTGAACAACCTCCAGGGTTTGAAAATTCAAAATACCCAAATCATACTTTTAAATTGAAAAGGCATTATATGGTTTAAAATAGGCTCCTAGGGTTTGGTATGAGAGATTGAACACTTTTCTACTTGAGAGATCTTTTGAAAAAGGATGTGTGGACACAACTCTCTTTTTAAATAAATTAGAAGATGACATACTCATTGTACAAATTTATGTTGATGATATCATCTTTGGATCTATTGATAAAAATCTTTGTGATGAATTTTCTAAAACAATGAGTAGTGAATTTGAAATGAGTCTAATGGAAGATTTAAGTTACTTTCTAGACTTTAGCATTAAGCAAATTAAGGAAGGAATATTTCTTAGTCAGTCGAAGTATGTTAAGGACATCCTCAAAAAGTATGAAATGGACAATGCTATACCATACGGGCAGAAGTAGTTATTATTTCTGTTCGTATGTATGAACCTGAAGTTCATACTTATGAAGGTTCATACATATGAACCATATGTCATTCAAAGTGGGGGATGAACCAAACCATCATAAAAATGATCTTAAATAACTGATCATCCTGGAAGAATACTTGTTTGTTAGTATGATCGTTTTGGTCAAAAATTCTGTACGAAAGGATGCATCATAAATTGTGTGAATACGAAAAGTCATTTCATTTTAAACACATTCATTCGCACATACAAAATTTTATTTTCTACGTACGAACTTAAGCATTATAGGATGAACTTATTTTCGTCTGTATGAAAGTTTATTTTTCTTTAAATAGAAGGGCTTTAGAACTCAATTCTCATTCACTTCAAAAGCCTTTCTAAACCCTCTCATCTTTCCAAATCTATCAATGGCTAGCTCTAGCAAAAGGAGTAGTCTGGCTAAGGGACCATCCCCTAGGAATGATGAAGCCAACTTTTTGTCCAAAACCATGAGGAATCATTTCCTAGGTTTGTTTCTGCTGGTATCACTCCTTCTATAGTTCTTTGCAATAGAACATTATCTTTCAAGTAATGCCACTTTTCTCCTTAACCCAGTTTGCTTTTATTCTGACCCTCATTCACTCCTACCACAAGCAGGCTTTTCACTATTTTATGGCAAATATGACTTTTATTACTGGCCAAATTAGGATTAGATCATTTCTTTTGAAAGAGAGCATTAAAATAACTGGGATATTTTTTAACTTAAGGACTCAAGGAATTAGAGACCACACTTTGACCAATGCTTTTAATTATAACTAGACGGAAATAAATAAAGTACTTAGAGGTTTTGGAGATGTGTGTCATATGCCTAAGGTATCCACTTTGCACCAAGATGTCAAGATCATCCAGCATGTTCTTAGGACTTTTATAATTCCTAAAGTTGGTGATCAAATGAATATTACTCTTCTTCTTTCCACAGTTACTTACTTGATCATTACAGGCCAACCTATAGACGAAGCTCAACTCATTATTGACTACATTTATAGGCTTTTTGAAATTGTCCATGCCTCTAATAAGAGAAAGAAGAACATAACCTTTGGACACCTTGTGACGTGCATTCTTTAGAAGAAGTATGATCTAGTTCATCTTGATCCATATCTAGAAGAGCTATCTACTATAATGAGGCTTCATTCTGAGTAATCTTTGGTAAAGATGATGGAGGTAATGACTCTAAGGGAGAAAGGGGAGCACCTGTACCTACGCCTGTTAGTGGACCATCCTTTCAGGATATAGTCCATCACTTTGATCATCTTGAGAGTCAATTTGATCAGCACTTTGATCAAATTTAGTCTCACCTATGCCAGCAGGAAGCATAATACCAGCAGGATATGGGCTAGATACGAGGTTAGATTGAATCGGTCAAAATTGACATGGCTATGATGAATAGCTACTTTTACCTCTTCAACCAACCACCACCTCCAGACTAGGGCCCCTCAGAATGATGGATGTAATTCTCTGTAATTGTCTTTGCTGCACTTAGTAATTTGATTATTCCAGTAGCTGCTATGTTGATGTGATTATCATTTGTTTGTGTTTTTATGTCTCTTGTTTTTATTTTCAAGTTATATTAATATCAACTGAGCTCAAATGTATTATCCTTTATTTTGATGTCAATAAAACATGTCTTGTTTTTATTTAGTTATTTTTTATCTCTTTTGGAAATGTTCGTTAGAATATATGATTATCCTGACTTAATCGATCTAAGAAGTGATATAATATGATAAGCAATATAAAAATTGAAGTAATTAGAAAATCTAATTTTTCAAAACTTTAAGTTAGCTTATAGCTAGATCAAGTTTAAGGGTATCAATCTCATGTTCTTAATAGGCATAAAAAAATTTTAATATTATTATTGCAACTTTGATGTATTATTATTCTTTTAATTCTATTTCAATATAATTATCATTATACTTAAAAAAAATTCGAGCTTTTAGATTATTGATTTTTGAAAGATCAATAAAAATGGAAATGCACAAATGTACAAAAGTTAAAAAAAATGTGCAATGGTTCACAAATTGTAAAGAGGCACAAAATTAGCCGAAATATAAAAAGATACACAAAGTGTGACATAAATATTGAAAAGATGCGCAAAGCGCCACAAGTATATGTTCTTTCCTCTATCTTTTAATTTTTTAATTTCAAATCAATCTAATATTCAATTATATTTTGTATTGAAATTTGTCTTAAATTAATTTTCTTTTTATCACATTTGCAATAATTCTCATTATCTGATTGTCTAGAATAATACATGATCTTGATATATTTTTCATTGTATGTTTTATATCTTAACATAAATGATATGAATCTTTATTTTTCTCTAATGAACATTAATATTGTTATTACAAATATAACTTAATCTCTTCAAGGATTAATTATCAAGGGATTCTCATATGACTTCTTACATTTATGTAGTTCAGTTCTTCTTATCTTTTTGTTATTGTCAAAAAGGGGGGGAAATATTATTTGACATTTGATTTTTTTTATTCATGTTTAAGGTTTTGTTTAAATATTGTTTGACACTTGATTGTTTTGTTCATGTTTAGGGTTTTATTTCTTGTTTTGGTGTGTTTTTTTTTTTTTTTGAAAAACTTTAAAATTAAAAAACATTATTTATTCATAACAAAAGCCCCTTATATTCACATGCTCATTCATTCAGGGGGACTTTAGGAGAAATTTAGGATTTTCAATTTTACTCAAATAATAATTGTTTTATCATCATCAAAAAGGGGGAGATTGTTGAGATAGTTGCTACTTAGCTTTGCATGTTTGGCATTCTTGTAACTTGTATGTTTTTGATGATTTCAAATATTATTGTTTTGATTATTTTCTCCTAAGACATTTTGGAAGAATTATTTTGCTCTTGTTTACTAATATTTAAGAGAAATCATACTCCGGATTGATAAAGACTTCAAATCAAGATCATTTTAGAGTGTATCGTAAATTGAAATCTATCTTTTTTTATTGAGTCTGAAAGAGTGTGATTATAATTGAGTAACTGAGAACACACACACTAGGGGAGAGTTCTAAAATTTGTATTTTTTAACTGATCGTACTGTACGAAATTATTTCGTACAGGATGATATGGTGAATTATTTTCCCCAACAAGCAATAGATCGAATGTAAAAATGTCAAAAAAATTTCTAAGTATAGATCGTACAGACGATAATTTTCATTCATGCCTATACGATCTCCTCTAGAGTGTGCACTAATACTATTTATACAGACGATATTTTTTGTACATACTGGTACAATCTCCTTTGGAGTGTGCACTAATACTTTTCATACGAATGATATTTTTCATTCGTACTGGTACGATCTCCTCTGGAGTGTGCACTATGCTAACACTATTCATAAGAACAATATTTTTCATTCGAACTGGTATGAAGGGCTCTAGTTTATTTTCGTTCATTTTTGTCCTGCTGGTTCGTACATAGTCATTTTTGATATTTCTTATGTTTGTACCGGATGATGATCAGTTACGAATACATTTCATACCAATTCACAATTCGTTCGAATGCAACAATTTTTATACTGTTCATACGTATGAATGACGATAGTATGGTACAATCGTGGATGCTCAAACTTAAAAATTCAATTTTCTTGACGATTTTTTGTGTCTTTTCAATAAAAGGTCCATTATAAACTAACCTATAATATTTTTGTCATTTGGTCTTCATGATTAGTAAAGAGTGATTTAAAGACAGAGTGTGAGAAGAGTGTTTAAGAGAGATTTCCTTCCATTGGAGTTAAAAGGGTTCACAAGGTTACTCAAGGGTAAGTACCTCTATGTGTGATTTATGTTTTCTTCACTCTTTCTCTTGTCCTTCTAGATTGCTCGAGTGAAGATCTTTCAAGAAGATATGGTTCTCTACCAACACTTGGATAGTGTGAACGGCCGAGGGTTCTTTGCTTAGATTAGGAGAGTGTGAACAGCCGAAGGTACTCTGCTTACCCTTGGAGGGTGTGAAAGAATGAAGGTTCTCATCCTACACTTGGATGGTTTTAAAGGATGATGGTTCTTTGCCACACTGGGGATTAGTGGAAGAGATTTTTGTAATGGCTTCTCCTCCTTAACATGGTGGCAAAAAGAGAGTCACTTTGGTATAGTGTAATACCTAAAGTTGGAGACTTCATGGAGTGGATGTAGGTCGTGTTTGACCGAACTACTATAAACTCTTGTGTCTTTTTATTTATGCTCCTTTTATTTTCTGCAAGTTTTAACTTTTTTCTATGGTTGAAAAATTATTTTGAAAAACTTAAAATTAACTTGCTACAAATCATTAAATCAGTTTCAAACTTTTTAAAACCAAGAAAGTGTTCAAGTTTTTAAATTACCAATTCCACCCCCCCCCCCCCCCTCTTGGTTAGCCTTGGTTCATTAGTTTAGGTCTAACAACCTATTATAGAATTAACGAGATTGAATAAGTGGTTTCAGAGCACTATTTCAAAGCCATAAATTTAAACTACTTTTTAATTAATGAGCATGGCTACTTTTTGAAACCAAAATAGCCTTAAAGGGTATTCGATCACTAGACCTCCTTTGTTTGATAATATCCCTTTTGATTTTTGGAAAACTCGCATGTCTATATTTTTATTGTCACTTGATTATTGTATGTGAATCTTAGTACATGAAGGGTATACATAACCAATTAGACTAGTTGATGGCTTTAGAGTAGAAACACCCTTTGCAGATTGGACTATAGAAGAACGTGACTTAGCACAACTTAATGCTAAATATTTAAATAGTTTCTTTTATGCACTTAAGTCAGAGGACTGCATGAGAGTTTCCACTTGCAAGAGTGGAAAGGATATATGGGACAGACTCTGTATAACTTATGAAGGGACTAATAAAGTTAAGCAGTCTAGATTATACATCTTGTTACATGAATATGAATTGTTTTGCATGAAACCCAATGAATTTATTTTTGATATGTACACAAGATTCATTTAAATAGTCACTTCTTTTCATACATTAGGTAGGGAATTAACTAACGTTAAAATGATTAATAAAATTCTTTGTTTGTTTGTCCACAGCTTATGATGCAAAAATAACTATTATATTAGAGTCTAAGGACTTAAATGTTTACTCTATTAATAATCTTCTTGGATCACTAATTGCTTACGAGCAAGGAGTGAGTCAAAGAAAGATTGATGCAGGAGAACCAGAAAGGGAGAAGAACATAGCACTGAAAGTGGAGGAGCCAGAGAGTGATCTATCACAACCTGGGCATGAGGATGACATCCCTTTGATGAATAAAGAGTTTAGAAGCTTTCTGAAGAGGAAGAAAAAAAGATGCCAATAATGAAAATGATGTAAGTTTAATAGGAATGTCAAGATTTTTAATGATGTGATTTGCTACGAGTGCTGGAAACCTGCACACATTAAGTCAGATTACCCAAAACTTAAAGCCACTCCTAGCAAGGAGAAGGTAGAGGAAAAACCAAATATGAAGAAGGGCAAGAAGAAATCTCAAAGAGATTTTTGGGTGGACTCAGCTTCAGATTCATCAGAAACGTAAAAGGAGGAAGAAGTCACAAACATGTGCTTAATGGCATATAATCTTGATTAGTTAGATAAAAAAGAGGTATGTGACTTAACCTATGCTAAATTATTAGAAGTTTCTAAAAGAATATATGATGCATATAGAAAATTTAAAAAAATGCATGCTAGTCTGAACTTGGAATTGCAAGAACTTCATAAAGAGTATGAAATTCTTAGGAAAGATCATGCATTAATTGGTAGAAAACTACATGAGCTTACTTGATGAGTTTGACAATTTGAATAAGAATAATGAGAATTTAAAAACATCCTATGGAAAATTTGAAAAAGAATTTAAAGATTTTAAGGATGAATCAGAGAGTGAAAAATATCAGTTGAAATATAGTAATGATGTGTTGGAAGAAATGAACACATTTTAAAGATTGAAAATAGAAGCTCTCAAAGAAAATAGGATGCCCCCAAGACTTGAAGATTTTACTAATCCTATTTTATATTAGAATTTCTTACAACTCAGGAAGAATCATAACAGTTATAGAAGATTAAAAAATCCATTTCCTGAAGTTAAATTCTATAGATATGGGATGATTGGTCATATTACACAAACTTGTACTTTAGATAGAAAAACTTATTTAGTGCAGAGACTAAAGATGCATAAACCTAGACATATCGTACATGCATCTATTTTAAAATTTCCAAAAGGAGAACCCAAACATGTTTGGATTCCCATGTCTAACATTTGATGATTTTTGCTGGCACGCTATCACACAAGGCCTCATGAGAGCATATCGTACATGGACAGCGGTTACTCAAAGCATATGACTGGAAATAACATCACAAGGAAGGTGGTTAGATCAAATATGATAGGAAATTTGAAAAACTTTTTTATTGAGAATGTACTACTAGTTGAAGGCTTAAAGCATAATCTTCTAAGTATTAGTTAGCTGTGTGATAAAAGATACTATGTTAAATTTTTTCCTACTTGCTACATATTAAGCCTAAGTGGTAGTGATGCTTTGCATGGTATATGAGTAAACAAAATTTATATGCTAGATTTGAATTGTATCAAAACTCCTACTGCTTTTTATTTTAAAGCCATTTATGATGAATCATGGCTTTGGCATAGGAGACTATATCATTCTAGCATGAAAAACCTTAGAAGGATTACTTAAAAGAACTTAGTGAGAGGTATACCATAATTAGACATTCTTAAAGATCACCTTTGCGATGCATGTCAATTAGGAAAATAGGTGAAGAGCTCTTTTCAGGCCAATAAGTAACTTAGAACTACTAAACCATTGGAGATTTTATATATGGATTATTTTGGATCACTTGGAATTATAATTCTAGGAGGGAAGGTATATGGATTTGTGATAGTTGATGATTTTTCTAGATTCACATGGGTTAAATTCTTATATCATAAGATTAAATCATTTGAGGAGTTTTGAGATTTTTTGACTTGAATTTAGAGAAAACCAGGGTGTGAAATTTTAACAATCTAAAGTGGTCACGGTGGAGAATTTAAAAATGAAAATTTTGAGGATTTTTATAAGAAAAAAGAAATTGATCATAATTTTTATGCACCTAGAACCCCTCAGCAGAATGAGATAGTAAAATCGAAGAATAGAACATTGATTGAAGCCGCTCGAGCCAGGTTGGCAGAATATTCAATTCCTAAATATTTTTTGGCTGAAGCGGTTAGCACTGCATGTTATATTCTTAATAGGGTGAATATCAAATCAAATTTGAATAAAACATCCTATGAGCTTCTTAAAGGGAGAATACCTAATTTATCATATTTGCATGTTTTTGGATGTAAGGTGTTTATACGTAATAATATAAAATCTGCCTTAGGAAAATTTGATCCAAAATTAGATGAAGGAATTTTTCTAGGATACTCTAGTATTAGAAAATCTTATAAAGTATTTAATAAAAAAACTTTGGTAATTGAGGAGACTACACATGTTGTATTTGATGAATCTAATATTTTGGAAGAGCCGAATATTAAAGAGGAAGAGATAGAAATAAACTCCCAAAAGATTGAGAAAGTTAATTTAGAAGAAAATTTAGAGATAGAAAACCCTTTGTCTAAAGAATTGATATTTTCTAAAAACCACCCTAAGGAATTAATTTTAGATAAACCCAGTGAGTGTATTACGACTAGGCATGGATTGAGCAAAGAAGTTAATCATTCTGCCTTTATTTTTATAATTGAACCCATGAATATAAATAAAGCACTTTTGGATGAATTTTAGATTTTGGCTATGCATGAAGAATTGAATCAATTTGTAAGGAATGAAGTTTGGTAATTAATTACAAGGCCAAATGATCAAAGTGTAGTTAGAACCAAGTGAGTATTTATGAACAAAATGAATGACTCAGGAGCTGTTATTAGAAATAAGGCTCGATTGGTAGCTCAGGGGTATAATCAAATTAAAAGGATTGATTTTGAATTGACTTTTGCCCCTGTAGCTAGACTTGAAGCAATTAGGGTTTTATTAGCCTTTGCCTGTTTTAAAGGATTTAAATTATTTCAAACGGATATTAAAAGTGCCTTTTAAATGGGATAATTCAAGAGGATTTTTATGTTTAAAAACCTCCAGGGTTTGAAAACTAAAAATACCCAAATTATATTTTTAAATAAATAAAGGCATTATATGGTTTGAAACAGACACCTAGGGCTTGGTATGAGAGATTGAGCACTTTCCTACTTGAGAGATCTTTTCAAAAAGGAAGTGTGAGCACGAATCTCTTTTTAAGGAAATTGGGAGATGCATACTCATTGTACAAATTTATGTTGATGATATCATCTTTGGATCTACTGATAAAAATCTTTGTGATGAAGTTTTTAAAATAATGAGTAGTGAATTTGAAATGAGTCTAATGGGAGATTTAAGTTACTTTTTAGGCTTTAGCATTAAGAAAATTGAGGAAGGAATATTTCTTAGTCAGTCGAAGTATGTTAAGGACATCCTCAAAAAATATGAAATGTATAATACTGTGTTGAAACTCGTTCACTATGAATTAGATTGCTAAGCCTAGGTTTATATCCCAGGGCTAACCAAGAGGGGGGATGGGGGGGGGGGTGAATTGGTATTTTAAAAATTAATCCCTCTTTTGAGTATTTTAAACTGAAATTAAAATTTTAGTGATTTTTTGTAGAAATAGTTTTTCAACCATAGTTTTAAAATAGTAAATCACAAAAATAAAAAGTAGCAGAAAAATAAAGACACCAGAGTTGTAGTGGTTCGGTCAAAATCAGACCTACATCCACTCCCCGGAGGTACCCTCTGAGTATTGAACTAATACCACTAGTGACTCACCTTTTACACCCACAGCAAGGTGGAGAAGCCTTTACAAAAACTCTTTTCACCACTACCCGGTGCGATAGAGAACCGTCGTCATTTTACACTATCCCCAGTGCTGGCAGAGAACCATCTGTCCTTTCACACTCTTCTAGTATGGGCAGAGAACCCTTCATCCTTTCACATTCTCCAACTGTGGGTAGAGACCCCTTCATCCTTTCATACTCTCCTAGTGTGGGCAGAGAACCCGCGGCTGTTCACACTCTCCAAGTATCGGCAGAGAACCGGATCTCCTTGACATATCTTCTCTCAAGAATTTTAGAAGGAAGAAAGAAAAGAGTGAAGTAATCTCAAATCACAAGTAGAGATTCTTACCTTTGAACACAAAGCGAAGCCTTCACGCTCCAGTGGTAGAAATCCTCCTTTGAATACACTCTCACACTCTCTCCTTGACACTTCTTTCAATAGGCATGAAGAACAATGAGCAAAAAGATAGGGTGGTAGTAAAAATTGGACCTTATATATTCACTTAATTACAATCACTCTCTCTCAACTTCAATTCATACAAAAATTATAAGATACAAAATACAAGATATCTCATGTTGAATTTGATTTGAAGATTTCAGTAGTTTGGAGTTCGATTTTCCTGAAATATTAGTACACACAAGAGCAAAAAAATTTTTTCCAAAAAGTGTTAGGAGATAACTACACATAAAACAATAATATTTAGAATCATCAAAAGTATACAAGTTGCAAGAATGTAAAACATGCAAATAGTAACTCTCTTAACAATCTCCTCCTTTTTTATGATGGCAAAATAATTATTGTTTATAGAATTTCAAATTATAAGAATCTCCTAAACTCCCCCTGAATTTATAAACCCATGAAAATAAGGAGGCAATTGAATTAAAAAATTTTTGTTTTAAAAAAAATAAAAAATAAAAACAATCAAACACACATACGAAAACATATGATAAAACAAATAAAAAATATAAAAAAATACACTTGACACAAATACACAAGATACAACAAATAATTTCTCCCCCTTTTTGATAACATCAAAAAGTGAAGAAGAAAAATACTTGAAATGTAAGTAGAAATATGAAAATCATTTGACAATTTAACCATGAAAGTGATTGAAATAATGTTTGCAAAAAAAATTAAAGCATTAGAAAAATTAGAGAAATTCGTACAATTTAAGAAGTGATATAACATAAATAATAAAAAGAATTTATCAAAGACATGAGTCAATTTAGACACTAAGATATAGAAAATCATTGCACTAAGGATGAATAAAAAATTGTGTATTTCAAATTTCAATATCAATTATAAATGAACATAAGATCAATTTAAATTAAGAGATTAAAAGAGTTTGGAAAGAAATAACTACCACATGTGGCGCTTTGCGCATCTTTTTCACATTTGTGGCACATTTTTGTGCATCATTTTTACTTTGGGCTTATTTTGTGCCTCTTTTTTTTTACATTGTGAATCTTTGTGCATTCCTTTTGATTTTTTGTACTTTTATACAATTTGCAAGAGTAATTTTATTCTTTCCAAAAATAATAATCTAAAATTTAAAATCTTTCTAAGTGCATAAATAATGATTTATAAGTGAAATATAAAATAAGAAATCATTGCAATTGCAATAATAATATTAACAATAAGGCAGTCTAAAAGAGAGACATGAAATTAAAAATTCTAATAATATCAAGTTATAACCAAAATTTAAACTTAGAATAGTTAGATTTTGTAATGAATTTAATTTTAACTTACAATTCAGGTTATAACACAATTAAGATTAAAATATCTGATGATTTTCATAAGGACTTATAAACATTTTAGGAATAAGTTCAAATCAAAACATAAGAACTAATATTGATATCACTTAGAAGATATTACAATGATATATTGGGATATCAATATAAAATAAAACATTTGAAATAAAAGAGAAATACATCGAACTACTAAAAACAAACAATAACAATCACATAAAGTAAAAATAATAACAACACAAACACATAACATCAAGTGCATCTATCACTCAGATGGACCTTGATCTGGAGGAGGAGGAGGAGCACCACCAAAGAGGTTAAAGTATGTACTCATCATAAGTATATAGATACTAATATCATTCATTTGCTCCCTCATATAGCCCATGTCATGTTGATATTGAGCAGCCTGCTGCTGTAAATGAGTCTCAATTTGATCAAAGCATTGATCAAAATGAGTCTCTAACTGATCAAATCTTTGAACCAAATCCTGATAATTTGGTTCATTAGCAGGAGCAGGTGCACCTTCTAGCTCTTCTTCTGTATCACTTATTGACTTGTGCTTTACCTGATTCCTCCTTAAAGATCGCTCTAAAGGATCCGTCATTATAGTAGAGCAGTTCTTAATATTCTTGATCAGGATTAAACAAGTTGTATTTCCTCTCCAGAACATAGTTAACTAAGTATCCTAAGGCAATATTCCTCTTTCTTTTCTGTTCTACATGGCCAATTTCAGAAAGCCCATAAAGATAGTTAAGAATAAGTTGAGCTTGATCTATAGGTTTATTGCTCATGATTAAGAAGGTCACCATGGAAAGAAGTGGGGTAATATTGACTCTATCACCAGCTTTTGGAATGATTGAAGTTCTAAGAACATGCTGGATGATGCATGCATTACGGATAAGATCAGATACCCTAGCCACATGCTCATCTAAACTATTTCCTCTAATCACCCTATTGATTTCATGCCATTTATATTGATCATTGGTGATTAAGGTATGGGCTCTACCTCCCTCAATCCTTAAATTTAGAAATGCTCCTAAGTCGTGCTTGGTGATTTCATCTTTTTGTTTGAAGACATAGGAGCGAATCACAAAGTGGTCAGAGTTGAAGGACATATTGGCAAGAAAGTAATGAAATGGTTCTTTATTGTAGATGTGGATGAGGGTAAGCATAAAATGAAACTGTGTCGAAGAAAATAAATGCATCACCTGAAAGGTAATTTCATCTTGGTTTAGAATTATGGAGGGGGTGATTTTGGCTGCAGGAAATCTAGGAAAAGAATCCGCATTGTCTTTGGAAAGAAAATTTTCAGATGAATTCCTATGTGGTTTCTTGACTAAGGCCTTTTGATGCTTGCTTGAACTGGCCATTTGAAAAATGATCTAGAGTAAGAAAGGATTTCAAAGTGATGTTTAGAGAGTGACAATTGAGTTGAAAGATCGCTTATTTATTGAAAAATGATTCGTTCGTACCAGATGAAATTAATTCGTCCTGTACAAAAATATTTCGTACAGATGATCCAATATGACCAGAATGAAATGACTTTTCTTAATCAATGTGACTTACGAAGCAACCTTCCGTATAGACTTTTGACTAGTCTGATCGTACAGACGAACATGTGTTTGTCCTGGGACGATCATAACTTATATCATTTTAATGGAAGTTGAAACCGTCCCCTACATCGAACAGAAATGTGTTTGTCGAGACGAACCAAAGGTTCATACATATGAAGTTCGTATTAAAAACAACCTTATCCATTCAACCGCTTCATTCATTCATTTCGTCGATTGAAAAACAAATCGTCCCGTACGATCATAATGATTGTCCAGACGAAGTGACCATTAAACATTGAAAACTGCATGCAAATGGTTTAAAATCTGACACTTTGCACTTTACAAAAATCGTCCTGTATGAAAATTTTTCGTCCCTGACGATTTTTTAAAAAAATTGATTTTGCACACAAACAAAAACTAAAATTCAAAAGACACATTAAAAACACCATGTACAACAATAAAACACAGATTAAAAACAAATCACACAAAAACAAGATTAAAAATACATAACGAACACAAAAACATTAACTAGAAAACAAACATCAATGTTGCAGAAAATATTTTTATTTAAGCATTTAAATCAATCACACCAAGCCTTGTTCTTAATGCATTGAAAGTATCATAGGCTAAAGGTTTTATAAAAATGTCTGCAAATTGATTTTCAGCTGTAACATGAATGAGTTCAATTTCTCCCTTGGATACAAGATCCCTTATGAAATGATGCCTTATGTCTATCTATTTGGTTCTTGAATGTTGAATAGGATTTTTAGAAATGCAAATAGCACTAGTGTTATCACAATAAATTGCAAGAGTGCCTATAGACAATCCTAAATCAATGAACTATTATTTCAACCAAAGTACTTGTGCCACACAACTTCCTAATGCAATGTATTCAGCTTCAGCAGTAGATATGGCTACTGAATTTTGTTTTTTACTGGACCAAGAGACTAAAGAATTTCTAATAAATTGACATGTTTAAGAAGTGCTTTTTCTATCCACCCTACATCCTGCAAAGTCAGAATCGGAATAACCAATTATTTCAAATGAAGAGCTAAACTTAGGATACCAAATTCCTAAGTTTTGAGTTCCTAACAGATATCTTAAAATCCTTCTCACTGCTATCAAATATGATTCTTTTAGATCTGATTGAAATATAGCATAAAAACAGACACTAAACATGATATCGGGGCAGTTAGCTGTCAAGTAAAGCAATGATCCAATTATCCCTCTAAATTTCTTTTGATCAATAGATTTTCCCTTATGGTCCTTATTCAACTGAACTAAGGAACTCATTGGTGTACTAACAGGTTTAGTATTGTCCATTTCATACTTTTTGAGGATGTCCTTAACATACTTTGATTGACTAAGAAATGTGCCTTCCTCAATTTGCTTAATGCTAAATCCTAGAAAGTAACTCAAATCTTCCATTAGACTCATTTCAAATTCACTAATTGTTTTAGAAAAATCATCACAAAATTTTTTATTTGAAGATTCAAAAATGATATCATCTACATAAATTTGAACAATGAGTATATCCTTTCCACATCTCTTCAAAAAGAGAGTTGTATCCACACTTCTTTTTTCAAAAGATCTTTAAAGTAGGAAGGTGCTCAACCTCTCATACTAAGCCCTAGGTGCATGTTTCAATCCATATAATGCCTTTTTCAACTTGAAAACTTGATTTGGGTATTTAGAATTTTCAAAGCCTGGAGGTTGTTCTACAAACACATCCTCTTGAATTACCCGATTTAAAAAGGCACTTTTGACATCCATTTGATACAATTTAAATCCTCTAAAACAGGTAAAGGCTAGCAAAACCCTAATTGCTTCAAGTCTAGCTACAGGGGCAAAAGTCTCCTCAAAATCAATCCCTTTAATCTGATTATACCCCTTAGCTACTAATCTAGACTTATTTCTAATGACCACTCCTGAGTCATTCATTTTATTTTTGAATACCCACTTAGTTCCAACTACACTTTGATCCTTTGGCTTGTAGTTAATTCCCAAACTTTATTTCTTACAAATTGATTCAACTCTTCTTGTATGGCCAAAATCCAAAATTCATCTGATAGTGCTTGATTAATATTTGTGGGTTCTATAGTTGAAATGAAGGATGAATGATTGACTTCCTTATTTAATCCATGCCTAGTCTTTACACCCTCACTAGGTTCACCTATAATCAATTCTCTTGGGTGATTTTTAGAAAATCTCAAATCTCTAGGCAAAGGGTTTTCTATCTCCAAATTTTCTTCCATATTTTCTTCCAAATTTATTTTATCAAACTTTTAAGAGTTTTCTACAATCTCATCTTCTTCAACATTTGGCCCTTTCATATTTCCAAATTCATCAAATACAACATGTGTGGTCTCCTCAATTACCAAAGTTCTTTTATTGAATACCCTATAAGATTTTTCAACACTTGAGTATCCAACAAAAATTCTTTCATCTAATTTTGGATCAAATTTTTCTAAGGCAGATTTTTCATTGCTATGAATGAACACCTTGCAACCAAAAATATATAAATGAGATAAATTAGGTGTTCTTCCTTTTAGTAATTCATAGGATATTTTATTTAATTTTGATCTCACATTCACCCTATTCAGAACATAACATACAGTGCTAATCGCCTCAGCCCAGAAATATGTTCGAAGTGAGTATTCTGCCAACATTGCTCGGCCGGCTTCTATTAATGTTCTGTTTTTCCTTTCAACTATCCCATTCTGTTGAGGATTTTTAGGTGCAAAAAAGTTGTGATCAATTCCTTTTTCCTTACAAAATTCATCAAATTTTGCATTCTCAAATTCTCCTCCATGATCACATTGTATAGAAATAATTTCACACCCTAGTTTTTTTTGAATCCAAGTCAAAAAATTTCTAAATTCCTCAAATGATTCACTCTTATAAAATAGAAATCTAACCCATGTGAATCTTGAGTAACCATCCACAATCACAAATCTGTATACCTTCCCTCCTAGACTCATAGTTCCAACAGGTCCAAAAAGATCCATATGCAAATTCTCTAAAGGTTTTCTAGTTCTAAGATCCTTATTGGACTGAAAAGAGGACTTCACTTGCTTTTCTAGTTGACATGCATCACAAAGGTGTTCCTTAGTAAAGTCTAGTTTAGGTATACCTCTCACTAAGTTCTTTTGGGAAATTCTCCTAAGATTTTTCATGCTAGAATGATAAAGTCTCCTATGCCATAGCCATGACTCATTAGATACATGTTTTCAAATAAAAAGTAGTAGGAGAATTAATGCAATTTAAATCTAGCATGTAAATATTGTTTACCCTTTTACCATTCAAAACATCTTTATCATTTAGGCTTAATATGCAGCTAGTAGGAAAAAATTTACATAATAACCCTTATCATATAGCTGGCTTATACTTAACAAATTATGCTTTAAGCCTTCTACTAATAACACATTATCAATGAAAAAAATTCTTAAAATTTCTAATCATACCTAATCCAACCACCTTCCTTATGGTGTTATCTCTAAGTGTAACCTTGCCTCCACTCATGGCTTCCAGAGTTATGAATTGAGCAATATCTCCAGTCATATGCTTTGAACATCCGCTGTCCATGTACCATATGCTCTCACGAGGTCTTGTGTGAGAGTAACCCTGCAAAATTATCAAACGTTAGACCTGGGAACCCAAATAAGTTTGGGTTCACCTTTTAGCAATTTATAATCAGATGCATATATGATATGTCTAGGTTTGTGCATCTTAAGTCTCCACACTAAATTATTTTTCATCTTTAAAGTATAGGTGTGAGCTATATGTCCAAACAATTCACAATTATTACATTTTACTTTAGAAAATGGATTCCTAAGTCTTTTACCATTTACTTGTCTATTCAGAGATTGCATGAATTTATGATACATAATAGGATTAGTAAAATCTTCAAGTCAGGGGGGTATCCTATTATGCTCGAGAGCTTTTATCTTTAATCTAAGAAATGAGTTCATATCTTTCAAAATTTTATTTGTATAATTGGTTCTATAAAGTTTGCTCTCAAATTCATCCTTAGAATTTTTAAATTCACTTTTAAGTTTTGCATAGGATATTTTTAAATTATCATGATTTTTATTCAAGTCATCAAACTCATCAAGTAATTTCATGTGGTTGTTATCAATCAAATTACGATCTTTCCTAAGGATTTCATGTTCCTTTTTAAGTTCTTCCAATTCTAAACTAAGGCTAGCATGCATTTCTTTATTTTCCTATATGATTCATGCATGTGTTCAGAAACTTCAAAAAGTTTTTCATAAGTTAAGTCACATACCTCTTCTTGATCTAACTGATCAAGATTGTTGGCCATTAAGCATAGATTAGTGACTTTCTCTTCCTTTTCTATTTTTGACGAGTCCGAAGCTGAGTCCGCCCAAAAAGCTCGTTGGAACTTCTTCTTGCCCTTCTTCATAAATGGTTTCTCCTCTACCTTCTCCTTGCTATGATTGTCTTTTACTTTTGGGAATTCTGTCTTTATATGTCCAGATTTCCTGCACTCATAGCAAATAATTTTATTAGAAACCTTAGCATTTCTATTGAATTTACCTCTATTCCATTTGCTGGCATCTCTTTTGCTTCCTCTTCAGAAAGCTTCTGAACTATCTAGTTATCAATGTGATATCATCTTCATCCTCAGGTTGTGAGTGTTCACTCTCAGACTCTTCAACATTCAGTGCTATGTTTTTCTCCCTTCGTGATTCACATGCATCAACCTTTCTTTGGCTAACTCCTTGCTCGTAAGCAATAAGCGAACTAATAAGATTATCAAAAGAGTAAATGTTTAAATCCTTAGACTATGTAATTGTAGTAATTTTAGCATCATATGTAGTAAGTAAGAAACGAAGAATCTTATTAACCATTTCAACATTTGTTAACTCACTACCAAATGCATGCAAAGAGGTAACTATTTTTGTTAATCTTGTGTACATATCAGAAATAGATTCATTTAGTTTCATGCAAAATAGTTCATAATCATGCAACAATATATTAAGTTTAGTTTGCTTAACCTCATTAGTCCCCTCATATGTTATACAAAGTCTATCCCATATTTCCTTTCCACTTTTGCAAGTAGAAACCTGCATGTAGTCTTCTGATTTTAAAGCACAAAAGAAACTATTCAAGCATTTGGCATTTAGTTATGCTAAGTCACGTTCTTCTACTGTCCAGTCTGTAAAAGGTATTTCAACTCAAACTTCGTCAACTAATCTAGTTAGTTTTGTATATCCCTCCTGGACTAAGATCCACATACGATAATCAAGTGACTGTAAAAAAATAGACATGCGAGTTTTCCAAAAATCAAAAGGTATATTGTCAAACAGTGGAGGTCTAGTTATAGAGTAACCCTCAGGTGTGTTTCGATTTCCAAATATAGCCATCTACGTTAATCAAAAAGTAATCTAAACTTATGATTTTGAAATAAAGCTCTGATACCACTTGTTAGAACTCGTTCACTATGAATTAGGTTATTAAGCCTAAGTTTATGTCCCACTGCTAACAAAGAGGGGGGGGTGAATTGGTATTTTAAAAATTAATCCCTCTTTTGAGTATTTTAAATCAAAATTAAAATTTAGTGATTTTTTGTAGAAATAGTTTTTCAACCACAGTTTTAAAACAGTAAATTACAAAAAAAAAGTAGCGGAAAAATAAAGACACCAGATTTATAGTGGTTCGGTCAAAACCAAACCTACATCCACTCCTCGGAGGCACCCTCCGAGTATTGCACTAATACCACTAGTGACTCTCCTTTTGCACCCACAGCAAGGAGGAGTTGCCTTTACAAAAACTCTTTTAACTACTACCCCAGTGCTGGTAGAGAACCGTCCGTCCTTTTACACTCTCCTAGTATGGGCAGAGAACCCTTCATCCTTTCACACTCTCCTAGTGTGGGTAGAGAACCCTTCGTCCTTTCACACACTCGTAGTGTGGGTAGAGAACCCGTGACTGTTGACACTCTCCAAGTGTCGGCAGAGAACTGGATCTCCTTGACAGATCTTCTCACAAGAATTCTAGAAGGAAGAAAGAAAAGAGTGAAGTAATATCAAATCACAAGTACAAATTCTTACCTTTGAACACAAAGCAAAGCCTTCATGCTCCAGTGGTAGGAATCCTCCTTTGAATGCACTCTCACACTCTCTCCTTGACTCTTCTTTCAATAGGCACAAAGACCAATGAGCAAAAAGATAGGGTGGCAGTAAAAATTGGACCTTATATAGGAAAGACAAGAAAAATCATCAAAAAATTACAAATATTCAAGTCAACACGAAATGGATCGTCTCATATGATCGTGGATTGTCCTAGACAATTTTACTTAAAGTGTCGAAAACGATCCTAATGAATATTGGTACGAACTATGTTCGTACACGATCATCATCCCGTACGAACTAGGTTCGTCAGGACGAACAATTATTTCATAGGTTGGTTCCCAAAATACCACAGGATGTAACTAACTTACTTAATTCGGTTCCCATCATTCTGGGATGAACAGGACTTCGTCTGGATAAAATTTTTACAGAGGGCAACTCATCCTGGCACGATTATGAATTTCGTCTGAACAAATTTTTTACCGAGAATACTTTGTCCGGTGATGACTTAGATTTCATCTGGACGAAATTTTTACTGAGCCCAAGTTGTCCTGTCACGATTATATATTTTGTATGAATGAAATTTTTATAGAGCCTAACTCGTCCTTGGACAAAAATAATTTCGTCCTGGACAATCAGGACTTAGAAAAATTTCCTCCAACTCCTGTTCACACCATTGCTCTTAAACGGAGATAACTGACCTGATCGTCCCGTACGAATTGTATTCGTCCCGTACGATCAGTACAAAATTTTTAAGATCTCCTCAAGTGTGTGTGTGTTTATTCACTCAATTACAACACTCCCTCTCAAGTTCAATTCATACAAAAATTACAAGATACAAAATATAAGATATCTCATATTGAATTTGATTTGAAGACTTCAGTAGTTTGGAGTTCGATTTTCCTGAAATGTTAGTACACACAAGAGTAAAAATAAAATTTTTAAAAGTGTTAGGAGATAACTACACAAAAAATAATAATATTTGGAATCATCAAAACTATATAAGTTGCAAGAATGTAAAACATGCAAATAGCAACTCTCTTAACATATTATACCATACGGGCAGAAGTAGTTATTATTTCTGTTCGTATGTACGAACCTGAAGTTCATACATACAAAATACGTGTCATTCAAAGTGGGGGACAAACCAAACTGTCATAAAAATGATCTTAAATAACTAATCGTCCTGGATGAACACTTGTTCGTCTATATGATCATTTTGGTCAAAAAGTCTATATAAAATGATGCATCATAAATTGTGTGAATATGAAAAGTCATTTCATTTTAAACACATTCATTCATACATACAAAATTTTATTTCATGCGTACGAACTTAAGCATCGTATAGGACGAACCTATTTTCGTCTGTACGAATGATCATTTTTCTTTAAATAGAAAGGATTTAGAACTCAAATCTCATTTACTTCAAAAGACTTTCTAAACCCTCTCATCTTTTCAAATCTTTTAATGGCTAGCTCTAGCAAAAGTCGTAGACTAGGTATGAGACCATCCTCTAGGAATGATGAAGCCAACTTTTTGTCCAAAACCAACGAGGAACCATTTCCTAGGATTGTTTCTGCTGATATCACTCCTTCTAAAATTCTTCTGCAAGAGAACATTATCTTTCAAGTAATGCCATATTTCTCCTCAACCGAATTTTCTTTTATTCTGACCCTCATTCACTCCTACCACAAGCAGACTTTTCACTATTTTCTAGCCAATAAGACTTTTAGTACGTACCAAACTATTATTAGATCCTTTATTTTGAGAAAGAGAATTGAAATAATTATGGAGGATTTAGGGATATTTTTTAACTTAAGGACTCAAGGAATTAGAGCCTCAACCTTCACCAATGCTTTTAATTATAACTAGACTGAAATAAATAATGTACTTAGAGGTTTTGGAGATGTGTGTCATATGCCTAAGGTATCCACTTTACACCAAGATGCCAGGATCATCTAGTATATTCTTAGGACTTCTATAATTCCTAAAGTTGGTGATCGAATGAATATTACTCCTCTTCTTTCCACTGTAACTTACCTGATCATTACTGGCCAACTTATAGACGATTCCCAACTCATTATTGACTACATTTATGGGCTTTCTGAAATTGTCCATGTCTCCCATAAGAGAAAGAAGAATATAGCTTTAGGACACCTTGTGACATACATTCTTGAGAAGAAGTACGATCTAGTTCATCTTGATCAAAATATAGAAGAGACTATCTACTATAATGATGCTTCATTCCGAGCAATCTTTGTTAAAGATGATGGAGGTGATGACTCTGAGGGAGAAAGGGGAGCTCATGCTCTTATACCTGTGCCTGTTGGTGGACCATCCTTTCAGGACATGGTCCATCAATTTGATCATCTTAAGAGTCATTTTGATCAGTACTTTGATCAAATTCAAACTCACCTACACCAGTAGGACGCACAACACCAACAAGATATAGGTTAGATACGAGGTCAGTTTGAATCGGTCAACACTAACATTCCTATGATGAATAGCTACTTTAACCTCTTCAACCAACCACCTCCTCCATACTAGGACCCCTCAAAATGATTGATGTACTTCTCTGTGTTTGTCTTTATCGTACTTAGTGATATGATTTGATGATTCCAGTAGCTTCTCTGTTGATGTGATTGTTATTTGTTTGTATTTTTATATCTGTTGTTTTTGTTTTTGACTTATATTGATATCAACTGAACTCAAATGTATTATCCTTTATTTTGATATCAATAAAACATATCCTATTTTTATTTAGTGTTTTTTATCTCTTTTGGAAATATTCGTTAGCCAATATGATTATCCTAACTTAATCGATCTAAGAAATGATAAAATATGATAAGTAATATAAAAATTGAAGTAATTAGAAAATTTAATTTTTTTAAAAATTTAAGTTAGCTTATAACTAGATCAAGTTAAATGGTATCAATCTCATGTTCTTATTAGGCATACAAAAATTTTAATATTATTATTACAACTTTGATGTCTTATTATTCTTTTAATTCTCTTTTTAATATAACTATCTTTGTACTTAAAAAAAATTAAGCTTTTAGATTATTAATTTTAGAAAGATGAATAAAAAAATGGAAATATACAAATGTATAAAAGTCAAAAGAATATGCAATGGTTTGCAAATTAAAAAGAGGCACAAAATTAGCCCAAATATAAAAAGATACACAAAGTGTGTCACAAATATTGAAAAGATGCGTAAAGCGCCACAAGTATATGTTCTTTCCTCTATCTTTCAATCTTCAATTTCAAATCAATCTAATGTTACAATTATATTTGTATTGAAATTTGTCTTAAATTAATTTTCATTTCATCACCTTTATAATAATTCTCCTTATCTGATTGTCTAGAATGATACATGACCTTGATATATTTTTCCCTGTCTTTGTTATATCTTAACCTAAACAATATGAATCTTTATTTTTCTCTAATGAACATTAATCTTGTTATTGCAAATATAACTTAATCTCTTTAAGGATCAATTATCAAGGGATTCTCATATGACTTCTTACATCTCTGTAGTTTGTTTCTTCTTCTCTTTTTACTGTTGTCAAAAAGGGGGAGAAATATTGTTTGACATTTGATTATTTTGTTCATGTTTAGGGATTTGTTTAAATATTGTTTAACACTTGATTGTTTTGTTCATGATTATGATTTTATTTCTCATTTTTGTGTGGTTGTTTTTCTGTGTGAAAAACTTTAAAATTAAAAAAAATTATTTGTTTATAACAAAAGCCACTTATATTCACATGATCATTCATTCAGGGGGAGTTTTGGAGAAATTTAGGATTTTCAGTTTTACTCAAATAATAATTGTTTTGTCATCACAAAAAAGGAGGAGATTGTTGAGATAGTCGCTACTTAGCTTTGCATGTGTGACATTCTTATAACTTGTATGTTTCTTATGATTCTAAATATTATTGTTTTGATTATTTTCTCCTAACATATTTTGGAAGAATTATTTTTTCTCTTGTTTCTACTGATATTTCAGAGAAATCATACACCATATTGATGAATACTTCAAATCAAGATCATTTTAGAGTGTATTGTAAATTGAAGTATGTATTTTTCATTTTATTGAGTATGAGAGAGTGTGATTGTAATTGAGTAACTGAGCACACACACACGCACACCGAGGGAGAGTTCTAAAATTTACATTTTTTTAACTGATCGTATAGTATGAAATTATTTAATACGAGACGATATGGTGAGTTATTTTCCCCAACGAGCAATAAGGGGAACGCAAAAATGTCAAAAACATTTCTAGGTAAAGATCATACGGATGATATTTTTCATTTGTACCTGTATGATCTCCTCTGGAGTGTGCACTAAAATTATTCATATGGACGATATTTTTCATTCGTACTGGTACAATCTCCTCTAGAGCGTGCACTAATACTATTCGTACGAACGATATTTTTCATTCATACCAGTACGATCTCCTCTGGAGTGTGCACTAACACTATTCATACATATAATTTTTTCATTCGTACCGGTATGAAGGGCTCTAGTATGCTTGTATTCATTTAGTCCTACTGGTTCGTACATATGCATTTTTGACATTTCTTTTGTTCATATCGAATGATGATCGGGTATAAATACATTTCATACCAATTCAAAATTTGTTCCTATGCAACAGTTTTTATATTGTTTGTACGTACAAATGACATTCGTATGGTACGATCGTGGATGCTTAAACTTGAAAATTTCATTTTTTTGGACGATTTTTGTATCTTTTCTATAAAAGGTCCACTAGAAACTGACCTTTAATCTTTTTTTCATTTGGTCTTCGTGATTTGTAAAGAGTGTTTGAAGGAGAGAGTGTGTGAGAGTGTTTGAGAGAGATTTCTTCCCATTGGAGCGTGAAGAGTTCACAAGGTTACTTAAGGGTAAGTATCTCTGTGTGTGATTTGTGTTTTTTTCACTCTTTCTCTTACCCTTATAGATTGCTCGAGTGAAGATCATTCAAGAAGATAGGGTTCTCTACCGATACTTGGATAGTGTGAACAGCCGAGGGTTCTCTGCCTACACTTGGAGAGTGTGAACAGCCGAAGGTACTCTTCCTACACTTGGAGGGCGTGAAAGAATGAAGGTTCTCTGCCTACACTTGGAGGGTGTGAAAGGACGACGGTTCTCTACCGCACTGGGGATTGGTGGAAGAGATTTTCTTAAAGGCTTCTCCATCTTGCTGTGGGGGAAAAAAGAGAGTCACTTTGTTATAGTGCAATACCTAAAGTTAGAGACTTCAGGGAGTGGATGTAGTTCATGTTTGACCTGTTGCAAACCTAATTTCATGTCTTATGTTTTGATGATTTAGAAACACTTTTTCTCTTGGACTACTTGTTGCTTCTAACTTTTCAGGAATCGAAGATCGGACGATCAAGAAGAAGCCAAGTTCAGGATTGCGTAGGTTTAGGGTTGAGTCAGTCTGTAATTTTATTTTTCACCTTTTTAGTCTACTTGTAATGGCCAAAAAGACTGATACTAAGTAACCCTTCACACACACACTTGAGAGACTTAGAATTTATGTTTTTACCCACATCGGCTAGGCCGATTTTCATATCGTCCTGGACGATCGGCTTAAAACAGAAAGTCTAATTAAGGAATCTTAATTAATGCAGCCGACATTAACCTATCAGCCGGGACGATACGTGTATCGGCTAGGACGATAAGCTCAAAATAGAAAGAGATAGCCGCCTTAGACAGTTTAGGCATACTGTATTTTAAATTATCGGCCAGGATGATTCCCAGATCAGCCTGAACAAAATTACCAAATAATGTCTTAATTGATCAGGAAATCAAGGGAGTAATTAAGGATGATTGATACGATC
>NW_021320019.1:1098540-1106666 GCF_001605985.2 Dendrobium catenatum | reverse complement strand
TGAGATCGGCCTGGACGATCAAGCCAAATTTCAATCGTCCAGGACTGTTCCCAGGGCTGTGCTCTGGCCGATCTTCCTTGATTTGTACTAATCGGCCAGGCCGATGTCCATATCGGCCTGGACGATAAAGTCAGCTACTTGCAATTAATGAGCTCCTCTTGAGCTCTTCTATTTAAAGAGCTCTTCTTCAACGTTTTTGAGGACCTTTGGCTGTTGCCTTGACCTGAGAAGACCTTGAGGAGAGAAAGAGAGAGAGGGAGAGAGAGAGGATCTTGTGAGGGGGAGCTTGTGAGGGGATTCACAAGGGTTGCTCAAGGATTGCTCAGCTTGTCTTTCGTCTGGAGTTTCTCGTCCGTGGAAGGGTCGGTAGAGGTAAGGAGTTTGCTTTTGGTTGTGGTTCTCTGCCAGCTTCAGGAGGAAGCAAAAGGAGGTGGGTTCTCTTCCTTGCCGGGGTGGCAAAAAGGAGTTTCTTGTGAGGGCTTCTCCGCCTAGCTGTGGGGGCTAAAGGAGAGTCACATTTTGTAGTGAAATACTTGTAGGGTGCCTCCTAGGAGTGGACGTAGGTTGAGTCGACCGAACCACTATAAATTTCTGTGTTCTTTTTCTTGCTTCCGCACTTTTAAATTCCACATTTATTTTTGTGGTGTGATTTGGTTTGTGATTTTCTTTCTTTGTCTTAAGAATTTTTTAAATATCAATTCACCCCCCCCCCCCCCCCATCTTGGTTAGCTTGGGACTAAGTTCATAGGGCTTAACATCCCGAACAAACTTTCATGACCGAACCACTATAAATTCTTGTATCTTTTTTGTTTATGCTGCTTTTTATTTTCTGCAAGTTTTAACTTTTTTCTGTGGTTGAAAAATTATTTTGAAAAACATAAAATTAACTTTCTACAAATCATTAAATTGGTTCCAAACTTTTTTAATCTAAGAAAGGGTTCAAGTTTTTAAATTACCAATTCACCCCCCATCCCCTCCCCCCTCTTGTTTATCCTTGGGACATTAGTTTAGGTCTAACAACCTATTCTAGAATCAATGAGATTCAACAATATTAAAGTAAATATGTTCTCTTCCCTGGCCTCTTCTGCCTGTGGTCTTGATGGGCATTCATTTGAATTTTATAAAATAATTAGTTCCTTATTGGGCGTCAAGTTACAAGGTAATTAATTTTTCTTCCATCATGCTTATTTATCTGACAGAGTTAAGGCTTTTATTATTGACTTAATCCTGAAGCTCAACCATGCCCTTAATGTTACTGAGTTTAGGTATATTTCTCTTTATAACACATTTTATAAAATTATTTTAAAAAATATTAATAATAGGCTCAAACTCATAATGTATGATCTCATTCACCCTACTCAAGAAGAATTTATTTAGGAGAGGATTTCTTTAGACAATATTTTGTTGGCCTCTAAAATTTTAATAGAATTAAACAAAGGGATGGCCCATAGGGATTTTTATGCTAAATTGGATATCTATAAGGCACTTGATTCAATCTCCAGGGAGTTCATCCTTCAAAGGCATGAGTATAAACGTCTCCTTTCGATTTTCATTTCTTAAATTAAAGTTTATATATCAGTTGTGCACTTCTCTCTTCATTGCAAAGGTGGGTGGATGGATATTTATCCTCTTCCTCTTGTCTCAGATAGGGTTGCCTCTTATCTCCCTATCTTTTCTTTTTTTGTATGGATGCTCTTTTTTTTCTTATTTTAGTCTGCTTCATTGACCATTCTTTTCAAGGTATTTCTATTAAGAACCTCAAATTTGCCCATCAAATATATGCTGATGATATTTTGATATTTGGCAAAGTGACCTTACAAAATGCTTCTACTCTTAATGACATTCTTGCTTCTTTCACTTACTTTTTTTTGGCTTTATCTTTTCTAATGGCACCCCCAAACCCTTCATATCTACAATTTGTTACACATCCCCTTAAATGGGGAGCATTTCATCTACTTGGGCCTTCCCATTTCTACTAAAGGCTCCAAATCTCCCATTTTGGTTTGGGGTGTAAATCTAATTTTGACATGGTTAAAAGCTTCCCCTATAAACTTTAGTAAAATCTTAGAACTAATGAATCTCTACGAGCAAGGTTTATGAATCAGAAATATTATAGCAATATTAATCCTACTCTTTTCTTTTTCAAAATAGGCCAATCTTCTGGTTGGAGTAGGTTTTGAAAAATAAAATGGCTTAGGGAGTATACTCCTTAATAGATATTAAGAAATGATTCATCACATTTCTGGCATGATGATCGGATATGTTTTATGTCTCTTGACTCATTCTTTAAGACTCATTTGATCTCTTCATTGTAGGTGTCTAACTTTATTAGCGATGGTAAATGGTGTGAAAATCTTTTATTGAGTCATTTGCCTCAAAATATTATTGATATAAATTGTGACATCCCACTTAATCATTTTTTCGAAGATATTCCTATATTTAAATTATCTAAGGATAGTGACTTTAGTTTTAAAAGGGTATGAATGACTTTAGATATAAAAAGGACTATAATAGCATTTTTTAAAAATATGGACTTCTTCTCTTCATCTATTTCTAATTTTTCTTAGAGAATTTTAAAGGGATTTATTTCTATTGATTGTAAATTACAAGATATGGGTATTTGTTTGGTTTCAAAATCTCAATGTTATCTCATATTGAAACTCTTAATTTTTTTTTTAAATGTCCATATTTCTATCAAAGTGTTGTTTGAATAAGAGAATGGTTTAGGTATTAAAGTCCAATGCAATAGTGATAACTTTTTCTCCTTTTTGACTACTTGGTTTTGTAGAAAAGCTAAAGATAATATTCTCACAATTCTTCATAGATTTTTTTCTGGCTTCTGTGGTTACAAAAAAATAATTGTAAGCACAACAACATTAAAATGAACAATGAAAGGGTTATCATTTACTTAAAATTAAAGGTATAATAGTTATTTATTGCTAAGGTTGTGACACCTAAGTACTTTAGAGGCAATAGTATTTTGTCATATTTTTTTAACATTAATTGTCATAATTATGAGAGATCAAAATTCCCAAAATTTTGAGGTGGGTTAAACCTCAAATTCTTGAGTTTAAACTCAATATTGATGGCTCTGTTAATAATAGTAGTGTTGGATGTGGTGGCCTTATTAGGGATCATCAAGGCAAGTTCTTATGTGATTCTGCTTCTAATATTTCCAACGGCAATATTTTTTTTTCTGAATCGAGAGATCTTTATAAGGGGATCTTTCCTTGCATTGATAAAAACATTTTAAATATTTGGATTGAAATTGACTCCAAACTATGAGTTTCTTTAATTATGCCATGTAAATGCCATAATATAAATTTATTTTATTTGTTTAAAAAAATTAGTCTTCATGAATAAAGTTATATATTTAGTGTGAAGGAAATGTTTGTGCTAATTGGTTGGCTAAGGAAGGTTCTAAGATATCTAATACGATTTGGTTTAACAAAGATTCTTTCCTTGGACTTCTCAAAGGCTTGATATTATGAGCATTCCTAATATAATAATGTAATCTTTTGGTTGGGCAGTGTTTGTTTTGTTGTGGGTGATTTCAATACTATTGGCTTTCTCATAACCATTTCCTATTTTTGTTTTGTTGATCCTCTCCAGACATGCTTTCTCATAACTATTATAAGCATTCTATTTATTGTTTCCCCTTTGCATATTGGAAGACTATCTGTCAAAACATGGTTAATTATTAAATGTTATCTTATATTGGGTCATATTATTTCTTCTATGGGTGATCTCTATGTTATTGGATTCATATTTTATTCACTAGTTCAATTTTCTACATTCTTGATTTCATGTATTATGTTTGTTGGTAAATCCTTTAAATGGATGGTTTATCTGTTTATGGCTTGATGTTTATCTCTATGGTCTAATGTGCTAGATTGTTTAGTGGAGGCCTTTTGGGTATCCAATTGTTTCTACTATTTTGTTGTCTCGATGTATTAGTGTTATAGTTTTTTCTCCGATGATGGTTATATCCTTATTTTAATCCTTATTTGGTGTTCTGGAACTTCTCTCTAGATCTAATAATTTTTTTAATTTATTTCGGTATTTATTATTGAGCTTCTTAATTGTGGATTTCATTGTCTATGGTGGGGCTTTCCTGATATTTTCCTAGTTGTAGTTGGGTTAAGTGTATTTTATGGGTAGTGTTTATTTGATCGGTTTCATTACTAATATGATTAGTTTTTTGTGCTGGCTTTGTATTTTCTTTTATTCTTCTACGTGTTTAGTTGCCCATTTTTTGGTGGCTCTACTTCTGTATTTCTATTTGCAGTTGTGTTCTCATTCTCTTACAAGTTTTGATGTCCTTCATTCTCTTTTACCAATAAGGTATGTGCAGCCTCCTTGATTATTTATTCTCTATAATTTTGATATTTTATAGGCTGTATTTTTTCAACACTTATTAGATCTTGGCATTTCTGATGTGGTCCTATTACTCCTATTGAAGTTTTTGGGTATGGTCACCGGCCTGCCTTTTGTTTTTTCTTATAACTAGATTGGGATCGATGACTCTTTAGGTTTTCATCTTGAATATAGATCTTTGAGCATTATTTAATGAGTTCTTTATACCTCTAAGGACTTTGTAACCTTTTTTGTAATGAAATAAAATTTAAATTTTCCTAAAAAATGAAAATTGAAATATAATATGAGTCTAAATTTTAAATTAAACTCTTTCTTGATTTTATTTAGCTTATATGATATCTCATTTCAATGCATGGAATTTTCACCATGAAGAGGCAAGTTATAATTTAATATTATAGTAACTTCTTATCGAATTTTCCTTTTAAAAATACACCCATGCTTGATTGAATGGATAGAAATGTGTTATACATATGGTATTGGTATTAGCAATCTAAATTTTGTATGTGGAGGTAGTAGGGAATCATTTTAATATTTACTCATCTTTACATTTTCTTACATCACTTTGGTTATATTAGCAAATCTAAGGTGGGTTTGACAGATGAGTGACACACTTTTTTTTTTGTTAAAACTCATTGACGGGCTTTCATGTTAATAAGGAAAAATACAAGTAATTAAAAAAAATCTTTATCTCGCTAATTCTTAGAAGAGCTAGATCAAAAAAAAAAGGAAAAAAAAACTATAGCCAAAGATCCCATCTAATTACAAGAAAAAAGATAAACCTAAAAAACAAATCTTGGGTGACTAGGAGCCATAACCCAAAAAAGGTAATAAACAAAATGGCTATGAGTATCACCTACCAACCAATAAAACTACTCAATAAAGGCAAAAGAGTACGAGAACACCACCAAAAGATATATGCAAAAGAGAAACAACTTTTGTAAAAGCCCACAACAGTAGAAGAGAGCACCCAGCAAGACCAACAACAATAATAGAATATCAATAAAGCAAACCAAAACCAAGACAATAACCTTCATCCAAACAAACAGGAAAATAAAAACTCCAAAAGAAAAAAAAGCATAGCAGGACCATGTTAAGATAGTTGCTATTTGCATGCATTACATTTTTGCAACTTATAAAGTTTTGATGATTTCAAACATTATTATTCAAATGTGTAGTTATCTCCTAACAATTTTGGAAGAATTATATTTGCTCTTGTGTGTACTAACATTTCAGGGAAAAAGAACTCCAGACTACGAAGACTTCAAATTAAAATCAGCATGAGATACCTTGAAATTTTTGAAGCTTGCACTTTGCTTAGAAATCAAATTGAAAGGGAGTGATTGTAACTTGAGTGAATAAAAATATGCACACACAAATAAGGAGATCATATTAAATTTGTATTGATCGTACAGGACGATTTTTGTTCGTACTGGACGATCAGACAGTTATCTCCTATAGAGCATATGGAACGAATAGGAACTTGCTCGAAACATTTTCTAAGTCCTATTCGTCCAGGACGAAATTAATTATCGTACAGTACGCCCCCCCCCCCCTCTTGGTAGCCTTGGGACACTCACTTAGGCTTAACAACCTAATTACTAGATTCAACAGACCAAAGCGACCAACAAAAGAAAAGGAAGAACTCAACACCAAAGTCAACCACATAAAATTGGGGAGAATAAATAGCCAGCCAAAATACTAAGCCTCCAAAAAATCAAAAAACACCCAACAAACCAACACCTAAACACCCACGAACATCAAAATAACAACATAATTAATAAGAGACCCATAGGGGGGCCAACACACAAATGCCAAACCAACTAAACCACATCAACCAAGACAACACCAACAACGAACCATAACAAGAGCTGAAAGTTCATGACAGTTGTTAAACCTTAAGGAAGTAGCCCGAGGCACACCAGGAGGGGGGTGAATTAGCAATTTTAAAATTATTTCCTAACATCAAAATAACTATGATAATATTTTTGAAAAAGATTTCAAAAATTGAAAATATCAAATTCTTGTTGATTATAAAAGTGGACGAGTTTATCAAAAATATTTATTTAACTATGATGATATTATGATTTACAAAATGATGTGAAAATAAAAAATTTACCCAATCACTAATAATAAAAATAAAAGTGTAAAAAATAAAAAAGTACACCATAGATTTTTATAATGATTTGGTCATCCTTGACCTACGTCAACTCCCAGAGTCCTTTACTCTGAGTATTGCACAAACTCTAAAAAATTTTCCTTTCCCCCCAAAATAAGGTGAAGAAGCCCTTAAGGACTCACTTTCACCAAACTTGATGTGGCGGAGTGCCAGACGCTATGTCACACTCCTGGTGATGGTAGTGGACCTTGACTCATTTTTCTCTCTACTGGAGAAGGTAGAGAACCTCAACTCCTTTTTCTCCCTCCTGGAGAAGGTAGAGTACATCAAGGTCTTGAATCAAAATCCTCTCTCTCAAGAGAGCTTTTAAAGACTCACCAAGGACATATGATGAGCAAGGGTGTATATAACTCGGAGCAACCATTTGATCCTCTCACACTCGACGCTCATGTTTAACCTCACCTTCTCCTTCTTCTAAAACACTAAATTTCTTCTAAAATCTCCACTATCAGAGTTCCTTCAGCATTCACATAATCCTCTCACAATTATTAAGAGAATCTAAAAAATAACTCTCTAAAATAGGCTTCAAGAAACCCTAACAATTTAAATTGGTTGTCACTAGTCATACATTACAATCAGTTCAAAAACTTGACCCATCTATTGCTACGTAGGTAGTCATTCAAAATAAACTGTTCACTTTTTTGAATACATCGTATAACACATTCCAGAGATCATCTAATATAATCTATTTGATTTCCTCTATTTGTACACATAATTTCTGGGATGATTGGAAATCATCTCTGTCAATCATCCCATATTGCTCTCATTGTACAGTACGGTTGGTAATTTCATGTAGATTGTATAGTATGATATGAATATCATACTATCTAGTTAGTTCTAACATCATGTTTTTTTTTTTTTTATATGATCTTTGAGACTACTAAATTTTGTCTCTTCCCATCGTATGGTATGATAAAGTTTGTACAGTATGATCTACTATTATTAATTAAACCATAATTTGAATGACTAATTATGATAATTAATTTAAGTAAGTTTTCAAATTATCGTAAAATAAAAATCATATCATATAGGAAAATTAGCTCAAAATTGAAAATTTTAATATCTTACTTAATTCATCCTTGTACAGTACTATCTCTCAATCGTATAACATTATTAGTTTAAAAACTAATTTTTCAATTAGTCATTAAGTACATTTTTTCTATAACTAATTGTATAGTATGATTATAAGTCATATAGTACTATTATCACATAAAATTTCCACTTAAAGTCTTTTACTCCCCTTCTGAGTGTGTGGGCACGGTAACCTATTTACATACACTCTTATGTGGCTAGACACAAGAAATAGAAAAAAAAAACAAAGTATAAACTCTTTTTCTTGACATCTTATTCTACCCAATCTTGAGTTTTGTTGTATTTTTGAGTAGTGTGTATTTTACTTACTATGTTAGTGCTCGGATACAAAAGAAATATCTAAAATATTTAGTGAGAAAAGTAACAATTTAGTAAATAAAATTTATCATCATCAAAATTACAGACTAGGGATCTTAGATTGCAATAATCACCCCCATTCTTTATGATAGAAAACAATGTTGGTTGATAGGTAAGATAAACA
>NW_021320019.1:1078200-1098495 GCF_001605985.2 Dendrobium catenatum | reverse complement strand
CCCCCCCCCCCCCTTCATTAGATTACAGATTTTAAAATTAGGGGTTGCATATTTTTTCACTTATTTTTTTTAATGAAAGTTATAAAGAAAATAGAATAGCAAAAAATAAAAAGCTAACATATGAATCTATTAAACTAAAATATATAACCAAACATACCTTTTCTTTCCCTTTTGAATTCACTAAAAAGAGGTGTAACATAGAAAGGAAAATACAAGCTAAACATACGAATTCATAAACAATGCAACATAACAAACAACCACTAAAAGTAAGATCAATCTTGATCAGGTGGTGGTGAGCATTGAAAATGTTTATTGATGGAGGTGAATTGTTCATTAATTAAGAAAAATCTTTCTCTAAACTATCTCATTTCTTCCGCATGTTGTTGTTATTATTGTTGTTCAATGTGAATGTCCAGTCAGGTTTTTAATCACTCGAGCCACTTAATTATGTCATTGTGAGGGTAGGCACGTGCTGGTTGTAGTATTGGTGAAGATGTAGGTCCACTTATAGGAGTAGCTTCCCCTTTGTTTAACAAAATCTGGCTCGTTGTGCTCGTGCCCCTGATGGAAAAGGATACGGAAGGAGGCATATGTATAGAAAATGGGTATAATATCAGGAGGAGCATGATAGTTTAATTGATATTTTTTGTGTAAGATATATATTATGATGTGTCATAGTGTGGCATTTTATTTTCTTTGAGTATAATGATGTTAAATAGAACATTGTCATTTTCAGATCCCAAGTCTTGGATGAGAAAAGTAGAGGGTTGCTTTAGGTAGTCGACAACCAGCATAAAACATATCAAATAATTATGATATGAATCATTTAAAAAATTATATTAATGTTAGGGCGTCCCCTGGAAGCGACACATTGTATAGACAAAATATAGTGATAAGTGTGTAAGGGCCACTGCATCGGTGCCCAGGTGCAGTGTTAAATAGGAAAGGGTTCCCATATAAAAGATGGATGTGGGTAAAGAAGCTAGTCCATGAAACTAATATTATGATATAAACTTGGAATATAGGTTCCCTTACATAAAAATTAATGGAATTAATAGATATTATGATTCATAGAAAGATAAATATTTTGTACATTCAGGACACTAAATGGGTTGGAGAGAATGCTAAGGAGATTGATAACTTAGGATTTAAAATATGGTATTCGGGTAGGAGTCATATTAGAAATAGTGTAGGTATTATTTTAGATAAAAGTTTGAAGGATAATGTTATAAATATTAATAGAATTGGAAATAAAATTATAGATTTAAAGATTGTTATTGATGCTAAGATTGTTAATATTATAAGTGCTTATGCTCCTCAAGTAGGTATTGATATAGATTCAAAATTAAAATTTTGGAATGACTTAAAAGAATTAATACAAAAGATACATCATTAAGAAAGAGTTTTTATTGGAGGAGATTTAAATGGACATGTTGGGAGAGAGGTAGATGATTTTAAAAGCATTCATGGTGGCAATGTACTTGGAATGTCAAATGAAGGTGGTAAGACTATATTTGTTTTTTCTTTAGCTTTTTATTTTTTAATATCTAATACCTTATTTAAGAAAATATATAAGCATCACATCACTTATAAAAATAAATATAGTAAAACTTAAATTTGTTATTTTCTTATAAGAAAATTGGATTGTTTATATTGCAAAAATTATAAAGTTATTTCGACTGAAAAAATATGTACCCAACATCGATTATTAGTTTTGGATTTTAAGATAATGGGGCATAAAATAAAAAATAAATTAAAATAATATTCTAGAATTAGATGGGGGTATTTAAAAAATATTAATAAAAATATCTTTGAGAATAAGATTTTAGAACTTAAGATTGTGTTTATGCATGAGGATACTAATATTATATTGGAAAAAGTTGCTTGTGATATTAAGAATATTGCAAAAGATGTACTTGGAGTATCAAAGGAAAAAGATCCTAATAGTAAAAATAGTTGGTGATGAAATCCAAATGTTTTAGAAAAGATAAAAATAAGAATATTTGTTATAAAAATTAGTTTAGATGTAAAAATTTTGATAATTAGGAAAGAAGTTAGAGAGGTTTTAAATAAAATGAAGTGTGGAAAAGAAGTTGGACCAGATGATATTCCAATAGAGGTGTGGAAATGCTTAGGAGATGATGGAATTTCTTGGCTTACTAAACTTTTTAATAGTATTTTGAAGACTAAAAGATGTCAGATGAATGGTGAATGAGTGTGTTAATTCCTATTTTTAAGAATAATGGTGATGCACAAGATTGTGTGAATTATAGGGGAATTAAGTTAGTGTGTCATACTTTAAAACTATGGGAGCAAGTTTTGGAGAGTAGGTTGCAGCGTGATACTAATGTTTCTCAAAATCAATTTGGATTAATGCTGGGTAGGTCTACTATGGAAGCCATACATTTATTGAGAGGTTTGATGGAGAAATATAGAGAGAATAAGGAGGATCTACATATGATATTTACTTATTTAGGAAAGCATATGATAAAGTTCCAATAGAAATGCTTTGGAGAGTTATTGAAAAGAAAGGAGTTAATAACTCTTATATTCAAATCATTAAAGATATGTATGCAAGAGCTATTACTTGTGTTCAAACAAAAGGTGGTTTGACCAAGTATTTTCCTATTTTTATTGGATTACATTAAGGATCATCCTTAAGACCATATCTTCATGCTTTAATCATGGATGTTCTCACTAGACATTTGCAAGAAGATATATCATGGTGTATACTTTTTTCTGATGTTATTCTTCTTGTTGATAAGACTAGAGAGGGAGTTGAGGGTAAACTTAAATTATGGAGGTCAACCATAGATTCTAATAGTTTTTGCTTGAGTAGATCTAAAATTAAATATATGGAGTGTAATTTTAGTAGTAGTAGACCTTGTGAGGGGATTATGACTTTGGCGATCAAGTCATTAATAAGAGTACATGTTTTAGATATCTTGAATCTATTGCTCAGAGCGATGGTGAAATATATGGAGATATTATTAATAGGATTCAAGTTGGTTGGTTGAAGTGGAGGAATGCATCGGGCTTGTTGTGTGATAGAAAATTTCCCCTCAAACTTTAGGGAAAATTCTACAATATGGTGGTTAGACCTACAATGCTTTATGGTGTCAAATGTTGGCCAATAAAAGAGAATCTTAATACTACATTAAGTGTTACAAAGATGAGGATGCTCATGTGGATGAGTAAATTTACCCTTAGAGATAGGATATGAAATGAACATATACGTGAAAAGGTTGGAGTAGCTCTAGTAGAAGATAAGATTATAGAGAGTCGCCTTAGAAGGTTTGGTCATATAAAACGGCAGACTTCTGATGACCCAGTTACGAAAGTAGAGGTATTAGATTTTACTTATGTTAAGAAAGGTAGAGCTATACCTAAAAAGAATTGGTTAGAAAATATTAGAAATGATATTAAATTTAAATGAGAATTTGACTTTTAACAGGACACAATGGAGAAAAAGGATTCATGTAGTTAACCCCACGTAGTGGGACAAAGACTTGATGTGGTGGTTGTTATTGTATTGGGATGTTGAATATGAGTTATATTTTGGATATAATCAAGAATCATCTATGCTTCATCAAATTGGGTATTGGACATTATTAGATAGGTGACTATAGAAAGAAGTTGAGTAATATTGACACAATCTCTAGCTTGGGTATAATTAAAGTTTTAAGAATATGCTGGATAACCTGGGCATTCTGATTTATGGTGTGGACTAAGGGTTGATGTTCATTTATGGCCACATTCTTAATATTTATGTTTACATAACTCCATTCAAAATCAATTGTAGAGATCAATGATTGTGGGCAAGTTCTTTTAGTCAAAAGACGGATATGCTCCCCTAAGTATTCCTTAGTAATCTCTATGGGTTCTCAGCAAATATATGAAGTCATGGTAAAAGTTTCTATATTGGGTCTAAGATTGGCTAGGAATTCATAAAGTAGTTCAGAATTGAAAGGAAAGGCTAGTTTGAGTAGGAATTAGAGAGTAGTTGAGGCGAAGAGGTTCATTACCTCGATGTTGAGAGTTGGATGATTTAACATTCTAGATGGGGTGATTTGAGCCTCCTTGAACTTGTAGTATGCATCTCCATCTCTCATGGATAGAAATTGATCATCAAAGAGATAAGAGGAGGAGGAGCTCCCCTAGGTCATTCTGTCTCATTTTCTTCTGTTGGCCATTGGATAGTTAAGGTTCAGAGGGTATGATATCATACAGTACGATCAGAGAAATTAATTTGTCTGGATAACTTATCAAAACGTGTTTAAATAGTACAGTACGATAGGTATCATACTAAACGATATCAAAGAAGCTTGTTTGTCCCGAGGAGTCATTGGTATGGAATTTGATGAAAGGTATCATATAGTACAAATAGATCTTTATACATACAAAACATAATTATTATTATACTGGCCGAATTGAATTCTCTCAAATCTAGTTTGACATGTGCATCGTATAATATAAAGAGAGGTAGCATACCATACAATTAAAAAATAATTTCATACCAAAAAAATTAAATTCCTTAACAATTAATTATACATAGATCATATAGTATAAGTAATGGTTTGTACAGTATGATGTAATATCATGGATCTAATCTAAACCTTTGATTAAACTAAGGGTTGAAAGAGAGGAGAGGGAACGTCCAAGAAAGTAGGAAGGATTTTGAAGGATTTCGGCTGCTTTGGTTGAAGATGGTAGAGGGTGGCCGGTCATCCTTGGATGACTGGAACACCTTCTCTTTTGTATCTACTGCACGTCCAATTTCTTTGGATTTCCAAAGGTAGGTTTTTGTTAAATCACAGCATCTTCTGCAATTCACATTTTTTGAATTCTCCTCTGGTGATCAGAGAGGGAGAATTGGCTTCCAAGCATTTGATTTTGCTGGATTCAGGCAAAGGAAAAGGAGTTATTTTAGATTTGAAAAGTAAGTCAATTTCTTCTAAATCGGTGTTTATCCCTCTAGTGAATGATTTGGTGGCTTCTTATTCTAATCCTCCTTCTGAATCGATTAATGTTAATGTGTGGATTAGAAAACCACATATTATAATTAATTTGAATGAAGTACATGATGATTATGAAGAGGTAAATGTTGTCAAACTTGATTTGGAAAAATAAAAAGCAAATATTCAAGTTTTGAAGAACTCATTAGTGGTGAAAATATTATGTAAGAATTTGCCTTTGTTCATTTTGTTCAATTGAATTAAGGAAGCAATGGAGTAAATTTGGAGGATTTCATATAACCTCGCTAGGATTAGATTGACTTATGTGTTCTTTTTAGTCGTATGAAGCATTGGAGGAAGTTATCAATGGAGGTCCTTGGTTTGTTGGGGGTTTTGTCATTGGTATTGATAGATGGTCACCTAGCTTCAATCCTATTTCCATGGAAGGGATTTCTTCTCCCATTTGGGTTCATTTACCCCATTTACCTCTTCACTGCTGGGATGAAACTAGGGGTGTCAACTTTTGACCCGACCCGAAAACCCGACCCGGACCCGACCCGGAAAATCCGGGTTGGACCCGACCCGTTTAATAAACGGGTCGGGTTCGGGTTCGCAGATTCGACCCGTTTGATAAAACGGGTCGGGTCGGGTTGACGCCGGCGGGTTGTCGGGTCAACCCGACAACCAGTTTATTAAAAAAATTTGAAATTTACTGCCCGCTGCCCGCTACCCCAGCCCGAGCTACCCGCTGCCCGCCTGGTCATAAATGGGTCGGGTCCGGGTTGAAATGTCCGACCCATTTTGGCAAACGGGTCGGGTCCGGGTTGACCCGTTTAGATCCGGGTCGGGTCGGGTTCGACCCGAACCCGACGGGTTGACCCGAATTGACACCCCTAGATGAAACCAATATTTCTAGAAATTTTTCCAGAATCAGAACTCCTTTATTATTGGATGGTAATATGTTTAGATGGGGAAGGAGGGAATTCGCAAGAGCTTGCATTCATATTAAGTTGAACTCTAAACTCCCTTGTGGTATTTGGATTGAAGGTATTAATGGTAGATTTTATCAAAACTTTGAATATGAAAATCTATCATCTATATGTTTCAAATGTGGAATAATTGGACATTAAGATTTTGTTTGTCCAAATACTTTTAATCCAATTGTTGTTGACAAAGAAGTACCTAAAAGTTCTTCTCATAAAGATGAGATATCCTATGGGCCTTGGATGCATGTAAAATTCAAGAACAAAAAAAGTCAAAATTTCTATTCCAATAATTCTGTTTCCAAAGATTATGCAGTCAAAAAGATTTTGGGTTATAATCCTGTGGTTGATCATTCATCAAATCTTGGTGTTTCCATTAATCATAGTTATGATAAATGTGATTATATGGAAGCTGAATTAATCAAAGATGTTGATTGTCATGTTGATCAGATATTAGATCCAGATTGCTTAATTGATTTAGTTAGATCAAATCCAAATCAGCCCGTTCAAAATTCAAATTCCTTGGACGTTCAGAATTCAAATTCCAAATCACCCATTGCTGATTCATTGGGAGCTATTTTTACAGAAACTATTTCAGTTGCCGATCTATTGGGAGTAGATTCAGCAAATTTAAATTTTGATCTACAAGTTCAAAGTTATGAATTCAAAACTTCTATAAATGTGGATGTAGTTAACGATTCCGTTTTTGCTGTAGCTGATCCGATATAAGCTGTTTCTCTTGAACCTTTTATGGATATTGATCCGTTGGGAGCTAAATTCAAAATTTTGAATATTCAGGAGATTGATAATGAAGTAGTTATTGTTGGACCTATTCAACAGGATTCGAGTGATAACTATCATTTAGAATTGCTGGAGGAAGTTATTAATGCTAAAACTGAACTAGTTGTTGAACATCCTTCAACAGATTTCATGACAAAGTTTGTTGATGAACCGAATTCATTTTCTCCTTCTATTAAAACATTGAGGAAAGATTTTACTGATGAATTAAGAGGTGTTTCTGAAGAAACAGTTTCTCTTCCTTCAGTGATATGTTTAAATTTTTAAAAAAAACTGTTTTAAAGAAGGATAAAACTATTTTTGCTAAGGAAATTGATTCTTCCAGTTCTAAGCATAAATTGTTCAAAGAAATTCAAGCCTTAGGACCGGTGAAAGATCTACCTAGAAGAAGGATGACTGATCTCAAAATGAAGAACGTTATGAGAGGTTCTTCTCAATCATCTCAATAGTATGCAAGCCGATTTTCTATTTGCAACATTCAAAGTGGAAAGATACTTGAGGATGGAGAAATTGTTCAAACAATTTGTCAAATTACGTGCTTTGGATTACAGCATTGGAAGTTGGAAAAGACATCTGAAATACCTATAGATATTTTTCTTAGGTGTTTTGCAAATGTCCTTGATGATTTGTAGTTTCATTTTTATCTTTTGTAGCTTCTTTTTTCTTTTAGTTTTTTATTTTTTTAAACTTATATAATTGCTTATGGGATCATTACTAGATCCTATTTTTTAACCAGATGGGAACTCTGGGATACTAACCAAACCTCGGGTTGTTTAAAATTTTGGTATCCCCTGCATCTCAACGGTTTTGAAATGGGAAACAGTGGGTTTCATTTCAAAGATAATAAGTTTAGCTTAGAAAAATATGCTTTCAATAAGGTTCCTTTTTCTTTTGTATCAAGGTACCATTAGTTTCTTCATTCTAGTTTGTAATAAGTTGTTATTTCTTTCATTTTAATGTACTTTTTGCATTTCTTCAAAAAAAAAAAAAAAGATTAAACTAAAGGTTGTGATCTGTGTATCTGTGCATATAATATAGTACATATATAGATCGTACAATACAATAAAAAAATTAAATGATTTTGTGAATTAGTGAGGTGTGTGTGTGATGATCAAGAAATATTTGTAATCAATTTTTTATAAAAAAAATAATCATAATTAATAAACAACAACACATAAACATACACAAGAACAAATATATACAATTTAACACATATGAATGAATGATTCCAATGATTAATTTTTATTTATCTTGATTTAAGCATGAATGTCTTTAACACCTAGTTTAGTCATCAAAGTCCTAAAGGTGTCATTAGCTAGGGGTTTAGTGAAGATGTCTGCCAATTGATCTCCTGTAGCTATATAATGCAATTATATATCTCCCTTGGCTACATGATCTCTTATAAAGTGGTGCATAATATCTATATTCTTTAGGAAGAAGTATTGAATTATATTTTTAGATATAAAAAAATACTAGTGTTGTCACATGATTGGAATGGTTCCTACAGTTAGCCCAAGATCTAAGAGTCATTTCTTTAGCCATAAGACTTGAGTAACGCAGCTCTCTACTTCTATATATTATACCTCAACTACGGAAAGAGCTACTGAGTTTTATTTTCTACTGGACCATGAGACTAACGATTATATTATAAATTGGCATGTTCTAGAAGTTCTTTTTCTATCTACCATACATCCAGCAAAATTAGAATCCAAATATCCTATCATTTCAAAAGAAGTGTTATGTCTTGGATACAATATTCTTAGGTTTAGAGTGCCTAATAGGTATTTAAGGATTCTCTTAAAGGCAGTTATATGGTATTCTTTTGGATCATCCTGAAATCTTACAAAGAGACACACACTAAACATTATGTTCAGTCTACTAGCAGTCAAATAGAGAAGTGATCCAATTATCCCGCTATACTTTTTTTTTATATACTAGTTTTTTATTTGGATCCTTATCTAATTATATGGTAGAGCTTATATGAGTGTTTATTTCCTTAGCCTTATGCATTTTATACTTCTTAATAATGTCCATGGTATATTTAGATTAGATAAGGAAGGTTCCATTATCCATCTATTTTATACTAAATCAAAGAAAATAGTTCAACTCTCTTATCTTACTCATCACTAATAGTTTTTGAGAATATATCAAAAGATTTTTATTCGTACATCCAAATAGTATATCATCAATAAAGATTTGCACTATGAGTAGGTCATCTCCTTGTTTCTTTAGAAAGAGGGTGGTGTCTACACTACCCTTAACAAATCCTTTATCTAGAAGGAACATGCTTAGCCTTTTGTACCAAGCTCTAGATGATTGCTTCAATCCATACAAGACTTTTTTTTTTTGAATATATGATTTGAGAATTTTGACTTTTCTAAACCTAGGTGTTTCCCTATTTAAGAAATCACTTTTAACATTCATTTGATATATCTTAAATCCTTTAAAGTAAGGAAAGGCTAAGATCACCCAAATGGCATGTAGTCTAGCTACAAGGGAAAAGTTTTTTTAAAATCAATCCCTACAATCTGATTGTACCCCTTAGCTACTAACCTAGCCTTATTCCTTACTACTAGGCTAGAGTAATTCATTTTATTCTTAAAAACTCATATGGTTCCTACAACACTATAGTCTTTTGGTCTACTCAACAACTTCCAAACATCATTCCTAATAAACTAATTTAATTCTTGTTGCATTACTAGGATCCAAAATTCACCAGATAAGGCTTGATCTATATTGGTGGATTCTATTATGGAGATAAATACAAAAAAACTAACCTCGTTACTAAGTCTATGCCTAGTTCTAACACCTTCATATGGGTATCCTAATATAATTTCTTTAGGATAACTAGAAGAATATCTCTATTCTCTAGTCAATGTTTCATGAGGTTCTACTCTATCTCCTATAGCAATGGCTTCTACCTCTTGAATGATCTCAACTTCTTCTTATTCTTCTTTAAGTATAGATTCAGAGGTCCTATCTTATTCATCAAATACCACATGGGTACACTCTTTTACTACCAGGGTCCTCTTATTGAAGATTATGTATCCCTTGCCTACGAATAAGTAAACTAAGAAGACACCTTCATCAGATTGGGATCAAATTTTCCTAAGGGTAATTTTCCATTGATTAAGATGAAGTATCTATAGACAAAGACATGCAAGTGAAAAAGGTTGGGCGTTCTACCCTTAAGGAGTTCATAGGGTATCATATTAAGCTTGGATCTAAAATTTAATCTATTTAAAATATAACAAGTAGTATTCACTTCTTCTACCCAAAAAAACATAGGGAGTGAATACTCAGCTAGCATTTCCCTATCAACTTTCACCAAGGTTCTTATTTTCCTTTTAGATATTATATTTTATTGAGGTCCTAAGGCAGAGAAGTTATGTCCTATTCAAATTATTTGATAGAAAGATTCAAAGTCTACATCATGACCACTGTGAATTATTGAGATTTCAAATAATAATTTCCTTTAAATCCAGGTATAGAAAATTCTAAATTTTTAAAAAAACTCACTCTTATGTGCTAGAAATTTAATGCAAGTAAATATTAAGAACTCGTTTACTATTATAAAACTAAATGTCTTTCCTCCTAGGCTAGCTGTACTAACTTGTCCAAATAGGTCCATATTAAGATTTCTAGTGGCCTAGAAATGTTAATGTCTTTCATTGAATGAAATGAAGACCTAACTTGTTTTCATATTTGGAAAGAATCACATAGGTGGTCCATAGTGAAGTCAAACTTAGGTATGCCTCTAATTAGATTTTTCTAGATGATATTCTTAAGAGTCTTCATGTTAGCATGACATAGTCTCTTATAAAATAACTAAGAATCGTCAATTATATTTTTTAAGTACAACGAATTTGAACATTCAATGCAATTCAACTCTAACATGTAAACATTATTCATTCATTTTTCTTCTGACACAAGTTTTCCATTTAAAATAATCATGTTTTTTTTAGAAAGAATTTTTTATCAAAGCCATTATTGCACAATTGACTAATACTCAATAAATTATACTTTAAATCATCAACTAATAAAATATTTTCAATCATAAAACTTTTAGAGTTGTCAATTATACCTGAAGTTCAATCTTTTATAAGTTTTATAGTTCTCTGCCTAGTGCATGTAAGGATGTCACTATCTGGGTGAACCTAGTGTACATTTTAGATACAATCCCACTAAATTTCAGGCAAAAGATTTCATAGTCATGCAGTAGAATATTTAGCATAGACTGTTTAACTTCACTAGTTCCCTCATAACTGATACATAACGTATCCCAAATCACCTTTCTTGTAATGCATGTAGAAACTCGCATATAGTTTTCATATTTTAAAATGCAAAAGAAATAATTTAAATATTTAGCATTTAATTGTGCAAGTTCCCTTTCCTCATAACTCCATTCAGTAAAAGGAATATCAATTTTGAAACTATTATTTACCTTCAATGGAAGTGAATAGCTAGTTTGAATCATATGCAAAATTCTTTAATCAATAGATTGTAGAAAAGTAGACATGCATATTTTCTAAAAATTAAAAGGAATATTTTTTAATAGTAGTGGATGGGTTATCAAATAATACACAGCAATATTATGATTACCAAAATGAGCAATTGATCATTTTTTAAAAGTTCTCTAAAACCTTATTTTTGAAACCCGCTTTAATACCACTTAAAAGTTTGTGATGGTTGTTAAACCTTAAGGAATTATCTTGAGGCTCGCCAAGAGGGGGGTGAATTGCTATTTTTTAAAAAATTTCCTAACTTAAAAATAACTATGACAATATTTTTGAAAAAGTTTTTAGAAATTGAAAATACTAAATTCTAATTAAGGGAAGCGAACGAGTTTATCAAAAATATTGATTTAACTAGGATGATATTTTTATTTACAAAATGAAGTGATAATCACCAATTTTCCTAAGCAGTTATAACAGAAATAAAATGCAAGAAAAATAAAAGTGTGAAGCACAAAGTAACTTAACATTAAGTTAGAGTTTAGTCAACCATAACCTACATCCACTCCCTAGAGTCCGCTCCGAGTATTACACTAACACTAAATGACTCTCCCTTTGCTCTCACAGCAAGATGGAGAATCCCTTATAGACTCATTTTCACCAAACCTGATGCCAAGTAGTACCGGATGCCATATCACCATCCCGGTGATAGTAACAGACTTTAACTTATTTTTCTCCCTTCTAAAAAAGGAAGATAATCTCAACTCCTTTTTCTCCCTCCTGGAGAAGGAAAAGTACCTCGATGACTTAACATAAAATCCTCTCTCCTAAGAGAGTTTTTAAAGACTCACTAAGGCCATAAGAGGAGTAAGAATGTAGCTAACCTGGAGCAACCATGTGATCTCCTCACACTCCTCCTTCAAGCTCAACCTCACCTTCTCCTTCCTCTAAAATCATAATTTTATTCCAAAACCTCCTCTCCCAGAGTTCTTTTGTCAATCACAAAATCCTCTCATAATTATAAAGAAAACTTAAAAATAACTCTCTATAATAGGCTTTAAGAAATCCTAACAATTTAAGTTTTTCGTCAATGTTTGTATAATATGACTGGAGTTCATATAGTAGGATCATTTATAATACGTACAAGAACCATCTAGTACGATATATATCCCCATTCAAATGAATTATTTTATTTTTCAAACACATCGTATAGTATGGTCCAGAGATCATCTAGTACGATCTATTTAATGTCCTCTATTCATACAGGATGATTCTAAATCACCTATATTAATCGATCAGTATTGCTCTCATCGTATAGTATGGTTAGTTGATTTGAAGTAAATCATCTAGTACATTATGAATATTGTATTGTATGATTAGTTCATAAATTATGTTTTTGTTTGGTACAATCTTTAGGATGACCAAATTTTATCTCTACACATCGTATGGTACAATCATGTTAATATAATACGATTTGCTACCATTAATTAAACTATGATTTGATTGACTAATTATGAGGGTTAATTTAAGTAAGATTTTAAATTATCATATAATATGAATAAGATTGTACAGTATAATTAGTTCAAAATTCAAATTTTGAATGTCTTGCTTAATTCATCTGGTGGCTAGGCTTTCCAGATCGAAATGAATCATACAATTAGGGTTTTTATATCAAAATGAATCATGCATTATAATTAGTTCAAATAACTAATTATCTAATTATCCGTTAAAACCATTCTCTCTATAATTATTCGTATAGTATGATTGTAAGTCATACCGTACTATCAATATAAAAAAATTTTCACTTAAAGTTTTTTACTCCCCCTATGTGTGTGTGTGTATGGTAACTAAATTACATACACTCTTATGTGTCTAGACTTAAGAAATAGAAAATAAAAGTACAAGCTCTTTCACTTGAGATCTTATCCAACCAAGTCTTGAGTCTTACTATAGTTTCAAGCAGTGTGTGTATTTTACCTGTAATGTTAGTGCTCATACATAAAAAAAAAATATTTAAAATGTTCACTGAGAAAAGTAATAATTTAATCAATAATATTTGTCATCATCAAAATTATATACTAGAGATCCTGGATTACGACAATAGCAGCCCAACCACGCCCAAAAAATGCCAATGAAGGAGTGTATACTTAGAAGAACACAATATTGAATTATCTTTAGAAACTTTAATAGCATTTAGTTCAGCCAAATTTTGAGAATCCAGATGATCCAAAACCACATCATTTGGGAAAAATTCCCCATCATTGCAAATGGAAATTGATCGAGCAATAGGGCTAGTCCCTTAACAAAGAGCATAGTTTTCCACATTAGAATCTAGAACTTCATGATAGAGCCCATCCACATTATCCACATGGTCATCTTGACAGAGCAAGGTAATGAGAATGAAAATAATTAGGACTAAGTTAGAAACATCAATACTCCCCGAAACCTCACTAGTAACCTCTTCCATTTTATAATTTGTGAGGAAATTAACATTATTATCCACCAAAGACAATTTACACAAAGCAACCTAAGAGGAAATTAACAAATGGTTATCAATATTACCCTTAAAACCATTAGCATTGTCAACATTAGATTTACCCAGCAAGTTAATAGCCAATGCAGACAGAATGTCTACAACAAGATTTAACCCATTTGAATTTTCTATAGCCATAATAATATATGATTGGTCCTGTGCAATAGTATCGCTATTGGAAACACCACGTTGCTCATCATTAATATCCCCAACTCCACTAACTTTCTTTAAATGAGGATATAAATAAAAATATTCAAATTTGTCATGGTCATTACATTTATAGTGCCCACAAAAAGAAGAAAAATCATTTATAAGAACTTTTTAAACATTACCAAACTTTTATGGGCCATGCCTAACCTCATTAGGATATTTCGTAGTGATATCCAGTTTGACTAAAATATTAGAAACCAAAGGCCTAGAACTAGATATAGTAGCATTATCCGATTGGATGGGGTAACCAAGGAGGGAGCACAACCTGAATAAAATGTATTGAAAAAAGAAATGTAGCCAAAACTCAGGAAATGAATCCAAAATCGAAACCACAGAAGATTTCTCGCTAAGATCAAACAAAGGAGGCCATTTGCTTAACTTCATAAAATATTCAACATAAGATGAACCCTTGGAAAAAATCCTATTTTAATCCAAAGCATTGGATATATAATTAAAATATGTCTAGGATTTAAGAGAGTTACAGAAAATTTGCTTGAGAGTTTCAATTTAAAGAAAAAAAATTGGATTCCATCCAATGGAGGCCTACAACCAAGAAAAACTCGAAGGGTGTGACTATGCCTTGATCTCCTCCTCTGACATTCAAAGAGCGGGTGAACCATGATGGGTACATGGCTTCAAATCCAAAAAAATAGAGAAAGAAGATGAGCCATCCAACATAGCCTTGAATGATTTGGAGTGAGGTTTACCCCCAAAAAAACTAGAAACAAAGTGGAAGAAAGAGTTATTTGCCATACACAATGAAAACCACTTCCCAAAACCAAAAAATAAAAGGGATTTAAAAACCACCGGCCATAGTTTGATCCCTAATAAATAAAGACAATAGAAATGGAGAGAAGATTACATCTCTGAGCTCCGTTGGAGACCAAATTAGCATGACTAGATCCACCCGACAAAATGGCTGGGGCGAAGCCCTAACAAAGCATAGGGTTCCAGAGAAGAAGAAAAAAATAGTTCTATAGGTAATACACTTAGCGTCAGAGTGAGTGATTTTGAATGAGCTCATATGTTGTTTAACTCAGTGTTTTTATTTGAGATAACTTTCTTACTGCATCTTAAAATAGGTTTCATGTTTCTTTTCTGTTATTATCAACGGTAGAAATCATGGTTTTTTAAAATCTTCCAAAGGTTTAAGGCAAGGTGACAATCTATCTTTTGCTCTTTTTATTATTTCTATGGAATATCTTTCTAGTGGTTTAGACAACTTATATTTGAGAAATCCTAAACTTAACTTTCGTACTATTAGAGGCTTTCCTATCTCCCACCTTAGTTTTGCTGACAATTTTATTTTGTTTTCCAATGGTTGTATTAATAACATCACTGAGTTAGTCAATTTCCTTATTAGCTTTAATCATCAAAGTGGCCTTTATATTAATAAAGAGAAAAGTTCTTTTATTGTGGGAAACTTTATTACTCAGACTAGAATCAATGCCATTCAAAGGGTCTGTGGCTTTCATGCTAAGAACCTTCCCATTACTTATTTGGGGACTCCCATTTACAAAGGAAAAAAAAGGAAATTTCTTTTTGAAGATATTTTTTCAAAATTTCAAAAAAAACTGTCTACTTGGTCTACTAAAATTTTATCTTACGGTGGTAGGATAATTTTGATTAAGTCAATTTTAAACTCTATTCCTATTTATCTTTTTCATACTTTAGCTCCTTCTGATGCTATCTGTACTAGATTAGAGAGAATTATTAACAATTTTTTTTGGGGTTCTAAGTATAACAGCAATGGTTTACGTTGGTCTTCTTGGGGTAAGCTTTGTGGTGTTATAGATGAAGGGGACCTTGGTTGAAAGAAGTTAACGAATACTGCTAAAGCTTTTTCTCATAAACTTTGGTTTTCTTTTAGAAATAACACTAGCTTATGGGCTCGTTACATGAATGTTAAATACTGCAATAACATATACCCTTCTTTAAGATGCTACAAAAAAGGTGACTCTATGGTTTGGAAAAGGCTTTGTAACATTAAATGGGAGGCGGAAAAGTTTCTCCAATGGGGAGTGGGAAAAGGTGACATTTATTTTTGGCAAGACAACTGGTTAGGTTGTTCTAATATTGATGCTCTGCTTAATACTCACTCTACTACCAATATTAGAGTGTCGTCTTTTTTTAGACAATTGTTGGAATGATGCTAAGCTTAGGGAAATTCTTCCTAAAAGTATAGTCGAGCTTATTTTGAGTATTCCTTTAGATGTTAACTGCAAAGATACTTTACTTTTTAATCTTTCTTCCACTGGTCAGTTTCAGTTAAATGATGCTTCAAAAAATTTAAGAACTAAGGAGCCTAAAATGATTTTTTCGGCTTTTTGGCATTTTAATTTCCCTTTATCCTACTCTATTCTTTTATGGAGATGTATTAAAGGCTTCATTCCGGTTGATGTTATGCTTCAAAATAAAGGTATTTCTATGTCTTCCAAATGATATTGCTGCTCTAATGTGGAAACTATTGATCATATCTTTGTGAATGGGGCTATAGCTCAAGAAGTTTGGAGGTATTTCAGTAACCTTGCCAACAAGAATTTTAATTCTAGTCACAATCTGTTATTTCTGTTTTGGAGCTATGGGCTTATACTTAGAAAGGTAATATTTTTAATTTTATTCCCATTCTTATATTTTGGTATATTTGGAAGGCTAGAAATGATGCTAAACACAATTCTATTAAGATGAATGCTCTTCAGATTATTTCTAATATTAAGTTTCAAGTTCTGCAAGCTTCTTGTTACAATATTATTACCTCTCCAATTTTCAAAAATTACAAAAACTTGATCAGTTCTTTTGGTATCACTGTTGACATGGAGCATGATAATGTCACTGAGAGAATTGTTAATTGGAGGAAACCTACACCTCCTTTTGTGAAACTTAATTCGGATGGCTCTGTTAATAATCTCTCTGCGGGTGCTGGTGGTATTATCCGTGATAGTTCTGGCTCTGTTTTGGCTGCTTTTGCTGCTCCTATCCATCGTTCTAATTCCATTACTGCTGAGCTTATGGCTTTAAATTATGGGTTAAAAATTTGCAAAAACAGAGGTTTCAACAATGTGTGGATTGAGGTTGATTATATGCTCCTCATACAAATCATTAATGGTACTATTCCTAGTAATCCTCAAAACTTTTACCTTATTAGGGAAATTAAACACTATATCTCCTCTATGAATTTCTTTATTTCTCATAGTTACCGGGAAGCTAACGTTTGTGCGGATTGGTTAGCTAAAAAAGGATGCTCTTTAACTAACTATGAAGACCTGGATATTAGGATGTTAAATCCTATTTTGAAGGGTATGGTCAATTTGGATAAAGCTGGTATGCCTTATATTAGGAATGTGTAAGTTTAGTTGTAATTGTTTTAATCTTATTTCTATTTTCTGGGGTTCTTTTATGCTGACGGGCTTGTTTTGCTGTTTGGGAGCTGCTTCTAGTTATCCCCGTTTTACCTTTAGCTGGAACTTTAAGTTGTGCAGGATATATTGCTGTTCTGGGCACCTTTGTTTCTGCTCTAGTATGTTTTCTGGGAATGTTTGTGATTGTGCTCAGTTAATCTGTCACATTGCTTCTATTAGTTTTGGCAGTTTGGTTGGTAAGAATAGTTTCATCTTCCTCTTTGTGGGTTACATTTTGCCGAAGGGTGTCTCTGTTGACCTTCATAACTTTTATATTCTGAATATCAGTAATCACTCTTGTTGGATTCATTTTAGAAATTGGTTTAATTTCAGTTGCCAGCACTCTTTTAGACGGTTTTGTATTATTGGGGACCATTTTGGCGTGAGTTTTGAGTCCGTCCAGGCTTTTCTTGACTTTCACGCTCATATTAATACTGCTACTGTGAGTAAGTGTTTTAAGTCTCTTGTTGTTTGGGGTTGGATTAAGGATTTATATTGGAATTATGGTTCTTTGGTGAAGGCTGCTGGTAAGGCTTTTGTGTCTGTTTATAGCGTGATTAGCAAGACTATCTTCTTGAGCCTGTTCGTTTTTTGTGGATATATCTTTGTCCCGATTTTTTCTACTCCTAAGGATATTAGAGGACCTGGTACCTCTTTTTACTTCTCTTTTCTGACTTTTTTGGAGAGTTTTCTTTGCAGATTCCTTCTTTTTGGGTGCATGAATGATTGCAAGGTAACTCTCTCTCTCTCTTTTCTATCTTTAAATTAGTTTATCTCTATCAATTTTGCAGGAAGTATAGGCTGAATGATATTATCCCGAGCTTCCACTTTTGGGTGCTATCCTATCACAGCCCGAGTATTTGCTTTTGCACTTGTTGTATTTTTAGGAAAAGGAACCCTTGGCTCTTAGGTTTTTTGTTTTTCTTTTTACATGTTGCTCGTTGGAGCTGTATCTAGCTGAAGGTTCCTTCTAAGGACTCTGTAACTTGTTTTTTAAATTAACGCGTAGGCCCTTGCGGGGGTTTTTTAAAAAAAAAAGTACTAAAAATTTACTTTAAGAAGTAATAATAATGTAGTCTCAAATGAACCATAAGTTTCAGAAAATTTTCTTGCATATAATATCCAATATTGATTTTCTTTAATGTATTTTTTTGTCATCACATAAATTTAGAGAATTTTTAGAATTTTTACTATGTTTTCTTTTATCACCCTCTTCCTCTCATTTTGATTTGAAGGATTGCAACAATACCTCACATTTATGCATCATCTTTGCTAAGACTTTATTTGAAATAGTTTTTATAATTATTTTTTTTGTTGCTTTCAAAAAAAATTTGTGCCGTAAAAAGTAGTAAGAAAACTATCACAAAGTCTAAATTACATAAAACTATTATCACACGCATGATTTTTTTTTTCATGTTAAAAAAATCCAATATTGATTTTCTTTAATGTATTACTCTTTGTCATCAGATAAATTTAGAGAATTTTTAGAATTTTTACTGTGCTTTCGTTTTTCAACCTCTTGCTATCATTTTGATTTGAAGGATTGCAACAATACCTCGTATTTATCCATCATCTTTACTAAGATTTTATTTGAGATAGATTTTTATCACTATTTTTTTTTTTCAAAAAAAATTTGTATCACAAGAAATAATAATAAAACTATCACAAACGAAGTCTAATATCACATGCTTGATTATTTTTTTTTCATGTAAAAAAAAAAAAAGCTTCTTCTTTACTTCTTAATTTTATACTTTTTTTTTTTTTTTAGTTAAAACCCACGGAGGGGCCTACGTGTTAATTTCAAAAATCGGTTACAAGATCCTTAAAAAGGATCCACCAGCTGTCTACTGCTCCACTGAGCTACAATCAAAAAAGAAAGATAAAATCCTAGAAGCCGGTGGTTCCTTGTTCTATGATTACAAAAATAATAATAATAAATGTTCGGGCTGAGAGGAATCAGCACCCAAAAAAGGAAGATCCACGTAGTCACGTTCAGCTCAAACTTCCTGCAGAAAAACAAAAGGAAATAGAAAAGGAAATGCAGCCAGTAAAGAACAGAAACCTGATCATCCATTTGATTACTCAACAAACTTAAACTATTTGGCTCCCTCCTCTTGACTCTGTTAATCCTCGTATTTTCCTCATCAATGAAGGTAGCCAACTCTGCAAAGAAATCTCCAAGATAAACAATCAGAAACATGAGATAGATACTAAAACGGTCTATCAACTTCGAAATGATACTATGCTTCCCGTTACCACAGCCCGTAACCTTCCAACCCGAGAAGAACCAATAACACAAGATCCAGCATAACCCATACGTCAAAACGTTTAAACCCACACAATGCCAGAAAAAATAAAAACCAATCAAACTACAGATGAACTTCCCACCAATTCTCATCTTTCAACACACCCTAAAATGCCAGAAAAAAATAATAAACCCGCCCAGCTTACAACAAAAAGGCTCGTGTAAAGTACTGAGCTGCTTAAAGACAGTAGACAAATTCCACAACCACAAATAGCGGTTCCAGCATTCACCCAGAAAATCCCCATAAATGTTGTGAATAACACCAACCAACCGCTTCACAACAGCAAAAGAACCAACAGATAACTTCCAGCAGCCGCTAACCTGGAGAAGCAAAACCACCCAAATAAACTCAAACATGTCTAATATAAGGAAGAGAACATTTATCCACCAAAAGCATACCACTGAGAATAGGGTCTAAATGCAGAGTATTGAACTCCAGAAAACCCTCCAAAAAAGCACCTTTTTTAGCCAGCCAATCCGCACACACATTCCCTTCTCGAAAGATATGAGAAATTTTATAGTTTAATAAATTCAACATCCCCTTAATTTTTCTAGTAAGATAGAACAGATGAACATTACCAATATTCCTTTTTTCCATAATCTGAACTAAAAAAAGAGAATCACTTCTATCCAAACATTATTAAACCCCATTTTTAAAC
>NW_021320019.1:1066203-1074386 GCF_001605985.2 Dendrobium catenatum | reverse complement strand
CGGAAACCCTAAATCGCCAGAGCGGCGCTCGCGAAAAAAAGATGAATAGATTCTTCATATGTTCTTAATTTTATACTTAATATTTTCCAACTCCTCATATTTGGAAAATATTTGATTATGGCATATGCATGCATTGAGCTACTTTTGGTAGTTGCATGCCTTGCTAGCGTCCCATAATGATTGTTCTACATCATCAAACACTATAAAAATCAAAGAATATTCTTTCATAACAAAAAAATTTCCAATTTTTTTCAAGCACATGTTGCCATTGCAAAAACTACCTAAAGAAATTCTTAAGAAAAAAGTGGTCCATAATATCATCACCAAATTTTTAGAGTGAATGAGCTTAACATATTAATCATATTTTGCACCTATCTCAAAATAAATAAGAGTTTGAAACCCATCCTTAACAATTTTATTCATAAATTTTTTCATAGGACATTTACATACATACTATAAAATTCTCATAAATTTATATGTCAAAAACCTAAATTTGTATATTTATTTATATAATAGCTAAACAATTAAATCATATAAAAAATCATAAAACTAACTTTTTTCAAAATCAAATGCATATTTTCATGCATAAATTTTAATGTGATAGAGAATTAAAGTGTGGTATAAATAAATAGAAAAATTTAGATGTTAGTTTTATAAATACATAATAGTTTCATTAATTCATAAATCCAAAGCTCCACCTTTTAATCCCGGCAATGGATCTCTCCCATCTCTTCTCCTCCCACTCCTCTCCTTCCCAACCCAACCCAACACAAAATCTCCTTCACCAAACCACCAATCAAAGATATCTCGGCGTGCGGCGGCGCCCATGGGGCCGTTACGCTTCGGAGATACGCGACCCTGCTACTAAAGAAAGGCACTGGCTTGGCACCTTCGACACGGCCGAAGAAGCCGCCGTGGCCTACGACCGCGCCGCACGCTCTCTCCGCGGCCCTCGCGCCCGCACAAACTTCGCTTATCCAGACCTCCCACTAGGCTCCTCTCTAACCCCGTTTCTATCACCGGACCTTCCTTCCCCTCAACCTTTCTTTACAATGTCTCCTGCGCCACCCCAACTGCTTCCATCTGTCACTTTTCTTCCCAGCCATCAGCAGTTACCGGCTGTTGTGGAAGAGGAGAGTAATATTGTTGTTCCAGGTTCACATGATTGTTTCAGCAACGAAGGAGCATTATTGGATTCAGGGGAATTTAGCGGTTTTGGGACGGTGGAGGAGGAGATTAGTTTTTTCGATGAGGGGTATTTAGATAGCTCTCTTTTTGGTCCGATGCCGGAGGCGAGTGAGTACTCTAATATTTCTGTCGATGATTACCAGCTCGGCGGCTCATCTTCGTCCTACTTCTTTTGAGAATTTTTTATTAAGTGCGGATTACGAATATAATTACATGCAAGCGATCAATCAGGTAGAGTACGTAGTTCTGTACTTATACTTGATTTTTCGTTAACACGTATAACTATTTGCGTAGTCTGCACTTAGTAGTTTTTCATCAGATTGAATAAGAGTGTGGATTATATATGAGATTTTATATACAGACGATCAATCAGATGGAGTACGTGCATAGTTGTACTCAATTTTGTGACGTAGTTGTGCACTTCACCACCTGATTGGATTACATAATTGGATAATGGCACATCTATCCAATTATGTGCAGTACATAGTTGTAACAACTATGTTTATTACTCTATCTGATACGTCTTAGGCTTCATTTGCATGGCTTTTTAAGTGCTTCTTAAGGCAACTTTTCAGTACAAAAAATAAACTTTTGTATTAAAAAAATTATCTTAAGAAGCAATATGAAAGTTATCCGGAAGTCTTAATTTTCGTCTAAATGTAAAATTACGTACATATTCCCACCTGATAATGTCTGCTGGTGTGGTTGAGTGAGAGTGTGTTGTTGTTTTTTTTTTTTGGTTGGGATTTTGTGTAGAGAATTTGATGGTTCTTCTCATCCTTCTTCTACTATAAGTTTATTGTGATGTTTAAGGTTGTGTTTGGTTTAAAGGAAATTGAGGTAATAAATATGTTTTTTTCAATATAACTATTTGTTTGTTTGCTTTATTTAATATAATTATTTCAATTTATTTAGAAATTTTATTTATCTTGAAATAAATTAAATAACTTCGAGATTAATTATTTTTTAAAAAAATTTAATTAGTGTATTCCTTTTATTTATCTTACAAAACAAAGCCAATGGAAAAAAAATTACGTCGGGGGATGCTTATATATATCATGATAAACTTAAGAATCAATTGATTTATTTTAAGATCAGTCCAGCATATAAAATTTGTGTCTTACATTAATTTAAAATTAAAGCTAGTTGTATTTAATTTCATCCTAATATAATTTATATCTTGATAATCTAAGATAAATTTTATGTTTTATTTATCTTTATAATTATAATAATTTGAAGATTATATTAACTGATCAAATTTTAATCATCATTGTTTTGAAATAAATATGATGTATTGAATAAATATAGTTGGATTTTATATCATCCTAAGATATGCAATTCGTTTAAAACTTCATTTAGAATAATTTTCTTAATGCTTTCTAAATTAATTGGTTTAGTTAAAAAACTTATTGAAAGCCATAAAAAAATATTAATTAAAAGTTATCCCAAATAAAGTCTAAATAATTTAGCATCAGCAACATATAGTATAGTTCAATCATGCTAAAAGCAACTATATTAGCTGCAACGATCCGATGAAACTTGGATTTTAAGTTCATGTTTTGATTTTATTTTTATTTTTATTTTCAGTTTAAATAATTAAAAATTTATTGGGTTGGTTCAGATTTTTATGATTTTTCAGAGACAGAAATGAAAAATATATTTTTAATTAAAAAAACATTTAATATACATAATTATTAAAATTAAATCTATTTTATTCATAATTAATTGTATAATGATAATTCTTGTAATTGTACTCAAATCTGAACCTTTGCAGTTTTATTTCTCCGGTGGCTACAGAATGTTGCCGAAAAAAATTCTAATGGATGATAATTACAGCAATTTTGCTGTTGTTTAAAAATTACTGCAAATTTATTTGTTTCAGTGAGTAGCATTACTAAAAAGCCTATCAAAATCACTGATAAATCCCATTTTTTAAAGGAATTATCATATCATAATTTCGCTTATTATCATTGCTTTAATCAACCAAAATATAACAGATTATTGGATCGTCATTTCATATTTTTTATTTTATTTACAAGAATATAACAAATTCATTAAGGCTTCATTTGAGATAGCTTTCTTACTACTTTCTATAGTATCTTTTAAGTACAAAAAATTTTTAAACTATAAATTTTTATGCTTCAAAATTGTTTTAGAAAGCAATAAGAAAGCTGTCCTAAAAAAATAACTCACCTAAACATAATCGGCTCATCTAAACTCAGCATATTCTCATAGATATTAAAAAATATATTATATGAGTAGCTCTTTACTCGAAAATACAAAAAGTGTTAGACATTCACTCAGAAAACATAAACATTCGGCAAAAAGAAACTACAAGGCATAAAATTTTATTTTAAAAAAAAGCAAAACTCTGAATATTATTTTATAGTAATAATAAAAGATATCCTGTTTTTTTTCATGCAAACAAATTTTAGCATTCAAAATATTCTGTGATTTTTTGAATGCATAGCTCTATTGCCCATTTAATGTGAGAAACTTCTTATAAGTTTTTATTACTTGATATGCATATAGAGAATTTACATTCATATATAACACAAGAATTTTATATAATTATATATTTGACATCTAAATTATTATGTTCTTGTTTGTCTAAATCACATAAAAAACATATCTCAAGAATTATATTATATAAAGGAAGCAAAACAAAAAAAAAAATCATCTAAAACGAAATATATCTTCTCCTACATATATTTTAATTTGATTTTGGATATTATAATGTTATAAATTAAATATTAAAATTTATATCTCCAATTTATAAATACATAGAATTTTATAATATGCAAGTAAATCTCATAGAGAGAGGAGAGAGAGAGAGAGAAAGAGAGAGAGAGAATATGAGAATGACTTCGTTGAGTGAATCTCCTCTCCTCTATTTACTCATCTATAGACCTGTACTTCTCGTTGGCTTGGCTTCCTTTGAGCTGGCGAGCTCTAGCAAAGTTAACGTGAACGCCAGGACTATGCTGTTTACAGGTAGCGTTCAACACTATAGAATTATTAATGCTCTGCACATTACTATTCACCACCAATCTCTTTTGCTTCGCCTGCCTCACTGTCAGATCTTCTGCCTTCTCCTCACCATTATTCCTCTCCTCAGACATGGAACCCAAGCCAAATTCCATTTTGGCTCCAATGTTCTTTCCAGCTATAGTGATGAGTCTTTTCTCTTCCTCTTCCTTTGCCTTCCCATTGATTTTATTTCTCTCTTTGCCATTGAGAATCTTGCCCTGTTCTGGCACAGTATTATTTTTGGGTTGCTCTGGCTCTGGATTGGGCTTCTGACCAATTGAAGGGGGAGGGGTGGAGTACGAAGGGCTGATGACTTTGGGAGAATCCGGTGGCGGTGGTGGCTGCAGAGAAGTCTGCAAGTTAAGGGTGTTAGAAATAAAAAATCTCATGTCAAAGCACATAAAGAAATTAATGAAAATATTATTTCAAGAGCAAATTTTTGAAAATATCTTATGAGATATCTAATATTATCCAGATATTTAACAAAATGGTCTATTATTTTTTTCTGGTATAATTTTTCTGTTCTTGCGTGCTGTGAAAAGTCTAACCATGGCTGACTTCTTAACAACCCATTTGATCCCTACTATAAATAATATAGTATAAATAGCAAATTTAAAATTTGTTGTAAATAATTTTTTTTTAAATAGACAATTTTTCTTACGGATATCACATATTTGATTGTAAATAATTATTCTAATTGCAAAAACTTTTAAAACACGGCGAAAACGTTATGACTAAACTGCTAAACAGAATCATTATAATTTCTTTAAAAAAAAAAAAAGGTGTCGAAAAGGCTCTCTAATATGACCCTCTACGAGATGCATAAAAAATTTAAGATTACGTACTCTCCTTAATTTGATAAAGATCTAACAGACGTAAAATTATAAACTATTATATAATTAATATTAATATGAAGGTTCACATAAAAAAAAATTTCGACGATTGTAAAGGCTATACCTGAAGTGGTGGAGGTTGATCAGGTGCAGCTAATAGTGTAGCAGGCGGCGGTTGTTGCTGCAATCTTGGGACAGGGATTCTCGGGAGTGGTGGTGGAGGATTATTTGAAGCCGCAGAAGCGGAGGCAGCTTCTGTTCGAGCAAGAGAGGCGAGGCGGAACCAAGGGCGGCCGGGGGGAAGCTGCTGGGCAGACATGAAGCTCCCAATTAAGCTATCAAACTGATGAGAGAATGGTAAGATCTGAACTTTCTAGTCTTATATATATGTAACCGTATGTTTGGTTTGGTATTAGAACTTGTAAGGTAAGATTTAGGGGAGAGAGAAGAGATGGAGAATAGTAAGAAAAGAAAAAAGAATCGGATTCTTCGATGGAGTGGATGTGAGGAAAGTAGCGTGAGCATAAGCAGCTGTATTGAAGATGAGATTAACCGTGGAAGTTGTATTGATTGAAAGGACATGGTGAAGGCTTTATAGCCGTTGACGATTTGAGCACAATGGTTTTTTTATTTTAATTTGCTCAACGTCACAATTTTCTCAATAGATTTTCTTTTATGTAGAACAATAAATTATAACTTTAGCATCTGTTTAGAGCTGTCCTTATTCGGAGAAATTATTTTCTTTAAATTTGTGGGTATTATTAATATTTCTTTAAATTTGTACAATCATTTTTTTAAACTTTTTTTTAGAATATTTAGAATAATTAAGATAAACACCTACACATCACATATGTTAGACTTGAATTCAAAATCTCTTAGTTGATAGTGAAAAAAAATTTTATTTGATATTATTTTATATAACAACTTTAAAAAAATATTATCACAATAATAATTTTTCAAAGCAATAAGAAAGTCATTTCAATTAATAAATCAAAATGATCATCTTCCTATTCATTCATAGGAACCTCATCTTCAGAGGAAGCTTGGTGATGCCAATATATTCAGGTTATCATAGGAGGGTGTGCATAGCTTATTTTGGTTTGTTAGTTGGGAGCTGTGACTATTAATCAAGATGTCTTGGGTTCAAGTCTTGCATATGTGATGTGTTTGTGTGAGTTTATCTTAATTAACCTAAATGACCTAAAGAAAAAAGTTGAATGACGCTCTCTTTTTCAAATGTTTTTTTGTTCTAATTTGAATTAATTACTTTTTTCTAAATTGCAATTTACTTATAAGAAATATGTGTGACTTGAGCTGTTAAGTGTTTCCACCGGGATGACTAGTATTTTTATTTCTGGGTACATTCTCGGTCATGGTATGGATTTTATTTTGGATAATAAGGGTAATTTTGGGTTCTGGTGGCATCGGATTGGTTTGGAGGCTTATGGTCCTATCTATTTTATGAAGGGGAATAGGGTGTGCCTGATGGATGTATTGGTGGGGTTATTTGACTGCAAGAATTCCTAGTATATTAGAGATATTGAGGGGCTTAAAGCTATTATTAAATTTTTTGATAATCTCATGGTGTTTTGGATTATTCCTTGCAGGTATGTTACCAAGTTTCTTGATTTAAGCTTGATTGTCCGCAAGGTATACTCTTTATGGTTTTTGCATTTCCTTTTGTGTTTCGTATTCTTTTTTGTAGGAGAGTTGTGCTGAATGGGAATATTTCGCTTCTCCTCTTTTGGGTGCTGTCTACTCACAGCCTGTATATTTGCTTCAGTTATTTTTGTAATCATAGGAAAAGGATCCACCGGCTTGTAGGACTTTGTTTTTTTCTTTTTTATCGTGTAGCTCTTATGAGCAGTAGAGAGCTGGAGGAACCTTCTAAGGACAATGTAACCGATTTTTGTTATTAATGTGTAAGCCCCTCTGTGGGAAGAAAAAAAAACTCTCCAAAATTTATTGGGGAAAATTTTGAGGATAGCATGTTTGATTTTTTTTTTTTTTATCGATATAAATTTTTAACATGGTAAAAATTTTGCATCAATAATATTACGAGGTTTGATAAAGTAGAATGAATATATTAAATAATGAAACATATAAGAATCATCCATTTTTATAATTGAAAAGATTGGGTTATACATAATTAATAATAATTTTCTAATTCATATTATCGGGATACAAGTTAAAAACCCAACAATTTTGTTAGATATTAAGTCAAATGATGGAAGTCTGATGATTGTGGATGTGTTGCTACTTGTGTTCATTAGTACTCATCATCGAAAAATGCAATAGAATTTAATTAGCTCTTTTAGTTCTCAAACCCCTCTTCATGTAGAAAATGGAACCAAATCTAAAGCCTTTTAACAAAAATTATTCTAACCATTATAATTTACATCTACTCTAAATCTATTTTTTATGATTTTAAGCTTAGTTCATTTTCTCTCTCTTAAAATTGATAAAAAAAATGATATCTCCTATTTTAACAAATTTTCCATGCAACCTTTGGTACGTGATAGGTACAATTATTCTAAATATTTTGACTATTTTATATTAAAATTTTATTAGTTAATTTTTCATATATAATATTTCATTTGAAATAGGTAGAGAAAGACTGGGTACAAAATGATCAGGAGCTAAGGTACAAAATATGGATATAAAATATTTGGCATATATATGGTTATTATTCATTAAACATAACATACATTTTGACATTATACATATATATTAATAAGCATGCTAGATATATTTATATATTATGATAATTATATATGATATATATATATATATATATATAATTTTGCACTAATGCATAAATATTGGATGAATAATAATGTTGATGTTTTTTTGTTGTTTATATTACATGAAATGAAATTAGTAAGCTCTATTTGATGATTAAGAAAATAAAAGATATAATTTATTTTTTTTATTTAGGTCTTAAGATGCCACATCTTATCTACAAATAAGAAAACTTCACATGGGAAGTCTATATGAACCTTTATTTTAACCTTAAGTAGGAGTTGTTTTTATAATTAGAAAGGATATTTTAATTACTAAGTGTTTTTTAGATAACTATTTTGATTTCAAGACTTATAACATTTAGATATTATTTTAATTTTGAAGTGACAT
>NW_021320019.1:1055210-1066103 GCF_001605985.2 Dendrobium catenatum | reverse complement strand
GTGCACTTCGCACAAATAGTTTGTATACACAATGGTAAAACTAAAGGGTAAAACAATTGAACCTGCATGGGCCCCAGGCGAGCGTGTTTTGATATACACGTGACGATCTAGGGATGCTTGCGCGGTGGTTGAAACAAGTGGATAATATTAGTGTCGAACCCGATCCTCCATATACGGGGTCAATAGGATCACAAAGGTTCGAACTTCCTCAGACAAATATAACGATTTGCTCTGACGCATCATCTGTTTCACTCTTAGGCTAGACAAGCCTATTATATATCTAAGTGTGATGGTTCAATTACCAATTCAATTAGGTCTTTAAGGCCTATTTATAAAACAAAAAAGACAAGTGAATTCAGGTTCGAAATCTGATCCTTCTATACGGTGCAAATAGAAAGTCGACAGGTCGTCGAACCGCATTAACAAATATAACCAGGTTAGTGACGAACCGGATATATTTGCTTTATTAAACGTTTCATATTTTAAGGGTCTTCAAGGCCTACAACAATATATTTCGAATGCTTCGGTGTGCCGGCACATAGAAAAGTACTCTCTCGCCCTCACTCGATCACTGGATCAGCCGCCTCCTCTCCACGCTACTCCGCTCTGCTAAGTCTACCATGACACACGTGTCCAAAACAAACCTCCTACTCGGAGCTTTTCGACCCGGAAAGCTTAAAACATCTCCTGGCCTTACAAAAACCGCGTCGGACTGCCCCTATCCTCGCTTCTCTCTCTTATCCTCTCTATGTCTCTCTCCGTATCCATATTCCAAGTCTATTTATCTCAATATCGGTTCTCAATATGCGCTTATAATATAAATTTATCCTTATTCGACATCTATTACAATCTCTCTCTCTCTCTTCTATTGATTCGCGGTTCCGTGCTTGAGTCCGCTGGCAGATCTTCCACTACCTGAGTTGATCCTCCCCTCTGCTATCATAATAATCTCACAGACCAAAAATACGCTCTCCAAAGTGTGTTTATGATGTTGCAATGGGAAAGTTACCCAAAACTCCACCTCAAAAATACTCATAATGAAAAATCCCGCCAAACAACTTCCACCACAAAACCCAAATAAAAAACCACAAAATCCCAAAAATTTCCAAAAAATATTTAAGAGGTGGATTAGGGAACATAAAACTGCCTAGTCAAATGCCAGCTTGGATTAGGCATAAAAATCAAAGTTCGCAGGCCCTCCGCAGTGGAAAAAGAGGGTTTTATTCGAGGGTCGGTACAAATTATTAAGAAAATATACGATCAGTCATGCGAGAGACGAAGGAGCTAAAATTGTCAGGTCGGATTACATAATATTTTTTGGGGGCGTTTGGAACTGCATATAATAAGATTCTTGAACTCCCGTAGCACTCGTCGGGGTTCTTCTTAAACTTCACGATTCATATTCAAATACAAAAAAGTACAAATTAATTTCAAATACTATATAAAATTAAAACATTATATTGTGCCATTTTCAGTTGAGAAATGGAAAATAAATAGCAAGATTATAAAAGTTTTAAAATGAGGTTTACGCAATGCACGCAAACATTATAGGATTTATGCTGTATCTAAGAATCATTTAACATTTTAGTTTTTAATTTCTTAATAATACTCCTGCATAAATTAATGTAATATCTCTTTTCGGATGCAGCCGCCAATTTGTCATCAAGTAGATGCACCCTACTTGCCCGTCCATTTGCATATATGGCCGCTTTCCGTACGGAGAATAGAGCTGATCACAACTACACCAATGCCTTCGGATGTCGCAATTGTCACTCGTCCGGCGCACCATAGCTTTGCTATCTCCTGCTTGTTGTTGGGGCAGCACCGTGCGTTTTAGCTTATATATATATATATCACTCTTTACTTTTAGAAGGTCCATATTAATAAATATACATTAACTATATTCATCTGCTGAGGAGCATTTAATTTCATGCAAATATGATGTCGAAGAGACTCTCTATCAATTAGTGAATGATAGATAATTATATATAGTCATCGAGTGAAATATACGTGCTTAAGGTAAGCGGAATCTTCTAATATCATTATGAGGTTTAAATAGAGATGGGTTCGCAGCGGCTTTTAAAAATAAATTCAAGCCCAAGTAAATTGTCATATGATCTCGCGCAAACTCTCATCCAAGCAACTTGGATATTATGCCAGAACTTGCAAGCATCTACTAAGGCACGAAAGTAAACCCAAACGGGGACTTCTAACATAATTTGATCAAAATCCCGCGAGCTCCCAATTACTAAGATAGGGTGGGGTGCTGGTATGTCTATTTGAAAAAGCTTTCGCTTGCCAATATAAGTAAAAAATGATCTAAACCAAGAAATAATCCTAAAAAAATTTTTAATCATAAGAACGGCTGATGAGATGAATCCAAACTCGAGCTCGGAAAGATCACTCTAATTAACTATAAAAACACTAAAATCTCACAAAGTTCGAATGGCTCAACCTACTTATTAGGTTTACCATGAACAACTCGCCCTCTATAAAACTACCGAGCTGCGGTAAATAATAAATAGTCAATAATCAAAATGGAAACTTTATAACACTTCAAACATTTAGACTAAACATAGCCACATCGTCCTCTACCATTAGAGAAAATAGTATAGCTTGACTCTGGACAATCAGCAATACGATAGCCCAAAGAGTAGCGTTCTCGACATTCTCCTCAATACTATCCTAATCGATCCCAAATTTCGTCAGCAGAAATACGAATAGACTTGAAACACAGTTTGGGAAGAATTCAAACCATCAATGTGGTGGAGCGGCCTCGCGATAACGGAGAGTGGCCTAAACGTGACAGCTTATATTCAAATCTAGCGGAGTGTGCTCACGAGTCAATCCAACGACGCTCTACAGATCGCACCAAGAGTTTTGATTCTCAATTTAAAATTCAAAGCTCCCAAGTAAGAATTGCTCTTTTATATAGAGTCTCTATAGGGGGGCATCAACATTGGACGTATCTCATCTAAACTCCGCCTCTTAACTTCCTGTCGCGTTAATATTCCTTCTAAAGTCATCGTCAGCGTATCAAAAAAAAAACCCAAATCGTGTTCTCGTAATTTGGAAAGTCAAGACAGAAGAATATGAACCGGGAAACTAGTATTTGTGCTAACTGAGACCATCCGGACCTCGACACGGCACCGGACTCGCACTTCGGTTGCTTACCAGACAGAGACATACTCGCCAAACTTCTGTACCTATGCGACTACTTGTATCACGGGATGTCTGGATCTTCTACCTAACAGCCAAGGTTAACTCTAGATTTTCTTGCCCAATCATATTCGCGCACCTTGGCTCCTGATCCGCCACGGACACCAATTGACGCCGGATTGATGGACTATCATGGACTGCACCTCTCCGTTAGCGCATTTCTCCTGCTAGTCTCGACTCTTCTGAGTTTACAATTTCGACTTTTGACTATATGAGTGAGACTATGTGAGTTGTCGACTGGCTAATTTCAAGGATGAATCGGACGCTTATTATTTCTCTCAATATTACTATTTTGGTGAGGGCTATTTAATCAGGTCTGAGCTGTCCTCGTTGGAATTTCCTTTTATCCCTAGGTGTTCTTCCATCTAACAAATATAGCATTTCCAATTTTCTTATGTTTATGTATGACTATTTCCGCAACAATGCAAGATAAGAAAAGTCTAACGAATCTGGAACCATCATGTAATATTCACTTATTATTCGTTGCTTATAATTAGTATATAATAATATATATCGCAAGCACGATCCACTACCAATGCATATGCTCAATTATTGTATCAACAAATTAACACAATGTCACCGCGTATGTCCATTTTGGCTAAATGGAGGCGTGTTCATTACTAATAGTTTCTTAGTATGTAGATATGGGCGTGATTTTACCAAATGAGATTTTCTGATAGTGAGAATATAAAATTTTCTCTCCATTTTTGAAAAGATATTATAGTTCATACTATATAGAACTATGAGATAACTTTACTACTATAGCTATAGCCTAAAAAACTGAAATAATTGCACTAATTGAACCTTTACCGCCGTCAATGGAGCGAATACTCCTAATAAGAACATCTTCATCCACTTAAACGTTTCTCTCCGATATATCAAATTTAACTGGAATTAGTGGAGTGTTTATCGCATTACCTCGCATAAAGTGCATGGACTACTCTAGGGGGAAAAGAGAGAGGGATCAAAGGGATATTTCGGGACCTGACACGTTTGTGGGGCGGTTCATTGATTCTGGGATTTGATATTTAGTTCTTTAATAATTCAGTTGATATAAGTTTACTAGTCTAGTGGGCAATAACATGACCTATTATCTTTGTTATTGGTCTCTTTGGTTTTTCAGGGATGATCTGCTCTTACTGTTTATTTTCATGTTTTAAGAATTTATAGGAAGGTTATAAGATTCAAACGTCTGCACCGACCAAATTAATGAGTAATATTATTAATTTCTCTTTTCCAAAAGTTTATCACTTCATTGATTAAATTTTAATTAGTATGTTTTCATAATTCTCAGATCAATCCAATGAAGCTATTTTTGACTGGAAGAGGATACTCTTAAGGGATTTTCACAGTTTGCTATTAAATTATTAGAAGAAGGGTGTATTTTCTTGAGATAACTACATATATAGCATGACAAAGTTATTGTGTTGAGTTACTTTTCTTAATTTTTATGACTACATTAATGTAATTACATATATTGATATTGAAATAATATTGACATAAAATGTTGAGCAAGTTTTAATAAGCACCTGGAAAGGGGCTAACTTATTATTCATCTCATAAGGTCTACATTAACTCGCGGGCCAAAATATTAAGGGCTGACTGTAACAATGTGCTTTGATAGATTAAATTAAAAAGTTTTGATGTAGGTGAATTCGGTTCAACTAACGTGTAATAGCCTACTTCTTCCGTGTAATCCTATTGATCAAATTCCGGGGAACTAATAGTGCTAGATACGGATGAGTGTAGAAAATGTAAATAAAAGTGGTAAGAAAGGCCCGGATTGTGTGAAAATAAAATTATTAATAGAACATAATAAAAGTTGGAGGTAAGTTATAAAGATTGACAGATTGATACATGATAAACATTATGTAAGAAAAAATGAAATCAAAAGATGAATGTCCCTCGCCTATTGGAGACTTTCGAGCGGGGGTACTTTGAAAGTATTTGTAGACGCCTTCTGTCTGCTTATACGAAGGTTGCAGATCCGATGGCGTGGCGTAGCAGCTCAGGGATTGAGTTGTTCGCTGCTTCATACAGGTAGACTGTCGTGCACTACTTGTTGTTTTCTACAGGTGGATCGTAGTGCACTAACTAATCTCCTGCCTTAGGGTCGTATGAGCTCGCACTTGTTGTATTCTTCTTGCATTATGATTTTTTATCCTTTCAGTACATCCGTTAATATTGCATCCAGATAGGTAGATGTATTTCTTCACAGACTGAAATTGACTTCAGGATACTGCATTTACTGAAGTCTTTCTGCATCTACCCCTGGGTGGTATGTTATACATACATCTGTATTTGTTGAGGGATTGTATGTATTGCAGATCTTTTTTGGCTTTCATGGATCTTATTTGTATATGAATTGCGCGCGGGATATTGCTATATATGTGCATTTAATAGCTGCTTGATTGGTTTAGATTGTGAGGGCACCTTTCATAACCACTGGATGTACCTTTTCCCATGTATATGCAACATACATGTCTTCCACAAGTTAATCAGTATTAACGAATGCTTGATGTGTTGTCCATCTTTCTCTTCCATTTATTTGTAGGAATGCTGCATTCATTACACATTTTTTTATTTTATTCATGAATATCCCCTTCATTGCAATCGTCCCTACCTTGCATCTATGATTGAAATGAATATTGTTCATGGATGCATTAGAGATTCCATGTCATTACTCATGATCAAGTTGTGAATTTGTCTTGATCATTGCTTGTTGATGAAAGAAGTTCCCAATTGATTCATTGCTATTGATTGAAGGGGAATTATTGCATGCATTCACAATCTATCCACCATTGTTGATTGTAAGCTAATATATTCACTTGCACTTCATTCATGATTGTAAGCCAACTATTTCTTTACTACATATATTTTGCATGAATTCATAAGAATCATTGTTTGTTGTAGGCTCTTGGACCTCCTTTGTAGATCCTTGTTCATCCATTGATATTTAAATAGATGATCAAAAATATCATCTACCATTTGTATGAATTAGGATGAATACTACAATTCAATCATTGTCATTTGCATGAAGGTTACATTGAGCATCAAATGGCATCAACATTATTATTAAATGAATGACACTTGCAAAATCCATTGGCTTACAAATTTCACATACATTCACTTGTATTTTCCTTATGCATTCATCAAGTGAGGGCTCAATTTTATTCAGGGTTGAGTCCTTTGCATTTGGTTCCAGCTTACATTCAATTCATCATTAATTGTTGCAAATGAGCCATGCTTATACATGATCACTTGTACTTGAGTTATAATTCATTATTATGCAAATTATGGTTTCATTTTCAAGTTCCATGTCGCCCTTCATAGAGTTCAACTTATATGCTCATTTCTCATTTGGATTTGATTCTAATCAAGTCCAAGCTTATAAGTTAAAATTTATAAGTTATTTTGTTTAAGTTCAAATCAAATCTACATAATATATGAATCAAGTTCAAAGTTTATGTCAAGTTTATAGTCAAGTTTATATTCAAATTTTCAATTAGCTCATTTGATGTTTCAACCAAACTTAGTCCCAACTCATGTCCTTGCTTGAGCCCAAATAACAAGCTCAAGTCATATGTCACATGTCCTTCATATGTTCAAAGAGAGTTCAGGCTCAATGTGAGCCTCTTCATTTCATCGAGTCCCCTGCTGTTCTTGCAAGTGCAATTTTATGTCCAAATTGTTCAAGTCATGATTCACTTCAATTTCATTTGATTGAATTTGATTTAAATTTGATTTTTATGCACAAGTTATATCCAAATTAAGAGAAAAGCGTGCACGGTAGGTGCCCTCGGACGAGGACACCGCGGCCATGAAATTTTGTTCCCCCACCACGCCAGAGAAAGGCGTGCATGGGTCTTCGATACCTGTTGCAAAAGAGAAGCAGTGGTTTCCCCGCAAGCGGGTACTTATGGTAAATAATAATAATAAAAAAAATAGTTGTTTCCCCGCGAGCGGGTACTTATGAATATCCCGATCTCGTCTTAGGCACTGCACCGGGTTCCCTTCCCACCACGCTAGAGAAAAGCGTGACAAATTTCAGTGAAAATTTTGGCAGCCTCCCGGCGTCTCCCCTGTTTAGGAGAAAATTGGGCCTCCCGCCACGCTAGAGAAAAGCGTGCACGGTAGGTGCCCTCGGACGAGGACAACGCGGCCGTAAAATTTTTGTTCCCCACCACGCCAGAGAAAGGCGTGCATGGGTTCGTAGGAACCGGTTTAAAGCAAGTAATTTTATATTTGACCCTATCTCATCGTAGGCGTCGCACCGGATTCCCTTCCCACCACGCTAGAGAAAAGCATGCATGAGTTGGTTTTCCGGTCCGACATTAACGCCAAGAATGAGGTTTTGTGATTACCCGCCCTGTCGCAAACATCGCAACGAATTTCCTCCTACCACGCTAGAGAAAAGCGTGCATAGGTGGTCGTTCGTCGCGTTGCAAGCGCCGGGACAGGTTTTCTAAAATTTGCAAAATTCTTCTTTTTTTTTTTACTCTTCTTTTTTTTGCTTGCTTTCTTCCCCTTTTTTTTTTTTTTTTTCAAACCCTTTTTTTTTTTCTTTTTCATTTTTTTTTTGCAAGCTCCTTTTTTTTGTCTATTTCCATTTTTTTTTATACATACACATACATGACTTTACAAGTATTGGACCTTTGGAAACTACAATAGCTATCAAATGTGAATGCATCCTTTCACAAGCCTCCAACACAGGTGCCAGGTGATCTTGCTTGTATTGAGTAATAATCATATATTTTTGGAATGATTCTCAGATTTTCTTCTCATGAACAGACCAAGCATACTCTTGCTCTTTCACAATTTTGGGATGAACGACGAATTTGTATCTTCTTTAAATTTTCTAATCTATAAGCAACGATCTTTAAACAGCTAATGGCTTTAGCAAAACCTTTCTAAGATCTGTAAGTTAAACCTCAAGAACATTAGTCTTCCAAGGAGCTTGATCCATGGGAGTAACGGTACCAAGCTTTAATCTCCTCTTCTGTATGTTAAGGATATTAACTATACTTGGAAGAAAAATAATTGCCAACGCACAGGCTAATGTCTTCATTGTTGTGGGACCCTTCCCTATTTTTCAATTGAACCAATGTTTTCATGGCAAGCTCTCGAAGTGGTTCAATTTTCAGCATCAGGAGAAACTTGTGTAGCTTATTATTTTTCATCAAATACTTCTCAGGATAGGAAAGGATAGTGCTATGAAGAATGCAACTCTCATGCACATGCTGAATTGCATGTGTAACATCCTCATATACGTAGGAAGCATCATACTCCAACTAAGCATTTCTGAAATGCTGGACAACATCTTTCACCTTGTCAAAGTAAAGATCTCTCGGCACCTTGCTCGAACAAATCTGAATGTTGTAGTGAAAGCTTCTCCCATGCCCTTTCTTGCCTTAATAGAAAGAATTGACACCACGATAGCAAGGTGAACGCTCCAACAGCCCTTCACTTCTCTCTTGGTCAAACGAACCTCATGACATGTTGCTTGCTTGAAGGGACGAACAAGAAGCCCTCGTCCTTGTGAGAGGAATGGATAACAGCTCTTTCTTCTCTTGGTTTGAATGGAAGAAGATTGCAGTGGCACCCCTTCTCTTTCTCTTCCTTTTGATTGCTGTAGACATGAGAACTAGGGATGGAGAGAGAGGGCGGCTTCTTGTGACTTCCAGAGAACGAAAAGTCGAAGAAAGGGAGAGCAGGATACGTGAGGCCGTGAGGGGTTAGGGCCGGCTGATGTGCATAAGTAGGAGAGCGTGAGGGAGAGGGGAGGATTGTATATGGAAGAACGGGAGTCCGAGAGCCAACATAAAAAACTCTATTCAAGTTGATTTTAACGATGAGGAGTATCATCTAATCGAGGCTATTCACTGGATATTTGGGAAAAGACCCTCATCTAAGGATTCCACCGGATTTTAGGGGATTTAGCAGAAATCAGAGCAGCCGAGGTAATCAAAATTGATGAGATTTTGATATCTCATTTGACTTTGATTTTTTATTTTTCATCTTCTTCTTTTTTTAACATTAATAATAATATTATTATATTATTATTAATGTCATTAGTAATTTGAAAGTGGCTGTTAATTACTAATTTCAAGGAGAAAAGCGTTGATCTTCGTACATTGCCTCCAAATTTGTGCAACATGCCTCATTTTGTGTGCCAATTTTGTAAATATCCTTTTTGAACAAATTAGCAGTGTATTTAGGGTACTAACGATGTTTCGATCGCAGTGACACAGTCCGTTTTGAAATCGGACATCGTTCGAGCATCGTCGAGGCCTTGTTTCCCTTGTAGTGCGTACCTTCGCAACATATTTGAATCGCTTCTTTGAAATTTGCGACACCACATCAAACGATCCAATTTGATCAAATAAAATGTAGAATTTTAATGCCGACGACGTTTCGGACGCAATGGAGCTATCCGTTTGTCGATCCAATATCGTTTCGTCACCGGCGAGGCTAATTTCCCTCGTAGTGCGTGCCTTCACATCAAATTTGGATCACCTTTGAAATTTGCGACACCACCTCAAACGATCCAATTTGATCGAATAAAATGTAGATTCTTAATGGAGACGATGTTCCGGACGCAATGGCATTGTCCGTTTGTCGATCGGACGTCGTTCGAGCGTCTTCGAGGCCTCATTTCCGTCGTAACGCAGGCCTTTATATCATATTTGCATTGCCTAAAAATTCACCACCATCTCGGATGAACCAAATTTATTAAATAAAATGTATATCCTGAATGGCGACGACGTTCCGGACGTAATGTCGCTGTCCTTTTGTCGATCAGACGTCGTTCGAGCATCTTCGAGGCCTTGTTTCCATCGTAACGCAGGCCTTTGTATCATATTTGAATTGCTTAGAAATTCGCCACCATCTTAGATAATCCAAATTTATTAAATAAAATGCATTTTCTGAATGGCGATGACGTTCCGGACGTAATGGCGCTGTCCGTTTGTCGATCGGACATCGTCCGAGCATCTTCGAGGCCTTGTTTCCGTCGTAACGCAGGCCTTTGTATCATATTTGAATTCTTAGAAATTCGCCACCATCTCAGATGATCCAAATTTATTAAATAAAATGCATTTTTTGAATGTCGGCGATATTCTGGACGCAATGGAGTTGTCTGTTTATCAATCGGACGTCGTTCGAGCATCTTCGAGGCCTCATTTCCGTCGTAATGCAAGCCTTTATATCATATTTACATCGCCTAGAAATTCACCACCATTTCAGTCGATCCTAATTTATTAAATTAAAAGTAGACTCTTAATGGCGACGACATTCCGGACGCAACGGTGCCATCCGTTTGTCGATCGGACGCCATGTCGTCTCCGTAGAGGCAAATTTCCTTGATATGCGTATCTTTGCATTACATTGGGATTCGTATTCACAAATCTAGATACTCAAAATTGAATAAACAAAATGTAGTTTTCATAGGTTGGCAACATTCCGGATGCAACCATGAAGTCTGTTCGTTGATCTGGGATCATTTGACCAGTCTCGCGCTTTAATTTCGGGTATTGGTCGTCCCTTTTGACCGATCTCGTCTGATTCAATTGCGAGGGGCCTCGACCTAGCAGAATTTAGTGTCCTGAACGCAACGATACCATCCATTTGGCATTCGGAGGTCATTTGACCCTTCAAATAATGTGTTGTATCAAC
>NW_021320019.1:1052052-1055110 GCF_001605985.2 Dendrobium catenatum | reverse complement strand
CGCGAGCAGAGCACGGGTAGCTGCTGGCATGTGTGCGGGCAGCCTGGGCAGGTGTGGGAAGTCTCGAGTAACTCATTTCAAACGGGTTTTCGGGTTGACACAACAACCCATCTGGTCAACCTGAACCTGGCCCGTTTTCAAACGGGTCGAATCTGAGAACCCGAACCCGACCCGTTTTGAAATCAGGTCGGGTCGGGATCAAGTCAAATTTTGATGTCGTGTCAAATATTGACACCATACTAATATAATTTATTAGCATTAATTAGTACAGATGCCATTCCATACTAAGATTATCATCCTGTTTTGCATATATTCATGTATGCTAATTAACTATTGTTATCCCATATAGTTAGTATTAAAAAAAATGTTGCTAGCTACATGTTCCTATTCTTATATGAAAATAAGAAGAGGTGTGAAGGGAAGGAGAAACCCTTATTTTATGTTCTTTTCTTTTGTCAATTTCTGTAAATAATATTATTAACTAGTGTGAGCATGTTTATTGAACAGTTGCTTATTTTAGATTTAAAAAAGAAAAAAAAAAAGAGAGAAAGGGGGTGAAGAAAATATTTTCCAAAAAAAAAAAAAAAAAATTTAAAAAAAAAAAAAAAAAAAAAAAAAAAAAAAAAAGAGAAGAAGAAGAAGAAAAAAAATAAAATAAAATATATAAAAAAATGTTGTTTCATTTTGTGCCACCCCGTCGTCATCAACCCCGCGCAGGTATAAAGCTCTAAACTTAGAAAGCCTGTCCTGACGCTTGCAACGTGGATAACGACCACCTATGCACGCTTTTCTCTAGCGTGGTAGAAGGGAATTCGTTGTGATGCTTGTGGCGGGGCGGGTAATCACAAAACCCCATTCTTGGTGTTAGTGTCGGACCGGAAAACCAACTCATGCACGCTTTTCTCTAGCGTGGTGGGAAGGGAATCCGGTGTGACGCCTACGGTGAGATGGGGTCAAATATAAAATTACTTGCTTTAAACCGGTGCCCACGAACCCATGCACGCCTTTCTCTGGCGTGGTGGGGAACAAAAATTTTACGGCCGCAGTGTCCTCGTCCGAGGGCACCTACCGTGCACGCTTTTCTCTAGCGTGGCGGGAGGCCCAATTTTCTCCTAAACAGGGGAGACGCCGGGAGGCTGCCAAAATTTTCACTGAAATTTGTGACTTGGACAAAATTTTGGAACTTATTTTGGATAACTTGAGCATACAATCAAGTTTAAAATCAAAACTTAATCAAAGGAACATTAAAGAAATGAACATTGGAACAAAGTGCAAGAAGACTCAATTTGGGTATGCATTGAACTTGAACTTGGACTTGAACAGAATTTGGACAAATTGAACTTTGATTCAAACTTGGAATAGAACTTGAACTTGCAAGGACAACAGGGGACTTGTGCAAATGAACTTGTTTTGAACACCAATTTGAACATCAAATGAACAAGACTTGGACTCAAATCTAAATTGGATTCAAACGATATTGCTCTTAACTTGAGTAGTTATTTAATCAAATGAATAATCAATATAATGATTGATTTGAACCATAATACTAAGCTTTCAAAATGAGAAAGGAAATATCATTTCAATTTGAAAGTGAATACTAAATGATATTGTGGAAAATATTGAAATTAAATCTCAAACATACAAACATGAGACTCATGAAGGAGGAAATCCAAGCATATTTTACTTGGAAGGATCAATCAATAACAAATGAATAAAGTTTGATTCATGCATAGTTTGATTACAAGCTTCAATATAGAGTGTCTTTGTGGACAACAATAATGAACTTGCAATCATCATTCACTCATAAATGAAATTTGAAACTCATATAATTTATTGAGATAGTTACAAGGGTATATGTTTGATTGAAAGCATATATCAATGAGAAAATCCATCTTGCAAGCTATGAACTACTTCCAAAAGCAATGAGAGACTTATGATTCCTACATCTCATTCCAACCAATGTATTTGCATCAAAATATGAAGCTCTCAAATGAATGTGGAAGAACCTTCATGCTAATTAGAATGCAAATATCACTAAAATTACCTATAAATGAGGAGTGATTGCAAGCAATGTTAGAGAATGAATAAATTCTCTAGTTCTCATTCTTAAGCGTTGACCACGCAAGTAAAAATCAACAGAAGAATGTAATGGCATGCTTGTAATTTGCTATACAAGACTTCCAATTGATAGTAAGAGATCATTATTTCAATTGGAAGACAAATGTCATTGAACAAACTTATCGCACATGATTTAAATCATCTTCATATGGTAGCAAAGGACTTGTGACATTCAACATGGTTCATCTATGAGCGGAAATCAAATGAGAAAGGATAATCCTAATTATTCAATTAAGCATCAATGAATGATGGATAGTTGAATGAAAATATATTTTCAAAAGGCATCGGCAAGGAAAGATAACATGAGTTTTCCACAGTGCCTAAAGCCTTCAGCACACTCAAACGAATTAGCGAACAAATGAACTTGTGATACGACTTACTTGCAAGAAAAGACTAAATGGAAGGAACAACGACAATCAGTCATAACATTTGTATCATTCATATGGAAGAGATAGTGATCCAATAGCATAGCACACTGAAAGAAGCCACGAAGAATATGATTGGTACTAGCTAGCTTGCAACTAATGAAGACTAGTATGACGATAAGGTCAATAATCTGCTCATAGTTAATGATGATAGATACATGTAATAAAAGTGATCATTCCTCAATATTGATGCATCAATCTATTTACAAATAAAGGCAAAGGATATATAGCAAATGCAAATACCTACGATACAAGATAGGAGATTAGTTAGTGTACTACGATCCACCTACAGAAAGCAGCAAGTAGTACACGACAGTCTACCTGTACAAAGCAGCGGACGGCTATATCCAAAAGCTGCTACTTGATGCCACCGTATCCACAACTTCTATGCAAGTGGACAGAAGGCGTCTACAAATGATTTCAAAGTACCCCCGCACATGCACCATAGTTTGTATACATATAGGTACACTAAAAGGGGTAAAAGCAATCAAGAACCCGCATGGGCCCCGGCAAGC
>NW_021320019.1:1043213-1047987 GCF_001605985.2 Dendrobium catenatum | reverse complement strand
TCAAAACATAAGCCATGAAAAATAGATTTGCAATAATTATAAGATATATGCATCATTTAACATATAGGTGGGTGGAGGATCATTTATGAGAGGTCTCAATTGGGAGCATGTTAACTTATCGAGATGAGCTGGATGGTCTACGACAGAGCCAAGTACATATTGATAAGTTTTATAGACTTCATATGTAAAACTAAAAGACAATCTCAATTCATATAATATTATCTAAATAGGTCATGATGATGCCATATAGTGATGAACTTCCGGCTAGGCTACCTCCCATATGCCAGGAGTCCTCGGAGATATGTAGAGTACGGGTGCCATTGATAAGTTGGAAACGAGTTGAGTGGCACTTGGTTGATCGTGTGATGCGCCAATTTGGGGGTATTCAGCCCACGAATATATAAGCCATAGAAAGGACCTTCAAGAGAGCTGATGTTGACTAGATATGATACCATATGGATCACATTGCTTTGTGGAATAATAGGCATAAACACATCATCCCAATATTACCATCAGAGGGAAATGGAAGGCAGGAGTTATCTATATACATCCGATGGTATCGGTCATGGGTTCTCTATACTTATTAAATGTGCGACAAAAACCTCCAAAGATTTGCCGGTCAGTAGGTACTTGATGATTGTGATGAGTTGTACTCCAGGTTAGAGGCTTCACTATTTATTGACAATAATTTCCTTGATACTTGTGAGGAGCATGTGAGACAACAATCCAGTAGAGGATTTAATGAGCATCATATGTCAAGATGGTCTACATCAGATGCTTCGTCTAGGATGATGGGAGAGAGAAGCCATGCAAGAGAGAGATATGAACCTACTAGGCAATCAATGTATGTTGGGTCTAGAGACTTTGCTATGCCTTCATAATTTGTAGTAGGCTTTCCAAGCATGAGAGGGGGGGGGAGGGGGGGGGAGGTTCGGGGAGGGGGGGGAAGGTTCGACCGGGGAAGGGCCATCAAGACAATATTGGAATTAATATGTCTTTCAAGTAGGTATTACTGCTCCTGCACACCAGATAGATACTCAAGCATCACAACAAGACTCGTTAAACAAATCGGGCATACAAATCCCGGCATGGATGAATCTGTTTGGACTGCCACACTCTCCTAGACAGCAGGATGAGCTCCTCCAACATACTCAACCTACACTAATCACTACAGACTTGGGTGGACAAGTAAGAGAGAGTATGGAGACCTAGTTAGATCCGAGGAGAAGCCGACCACCTGATAAATATACACTGGGTAGTGCAGCCATCCCCAGACGAAAGAAGAAGAAAAAGGGTTGAAGATTTGGAAAAATGTATAAATGCTTATGGATGTAGGATTTCTAAATATTGTTGAAATATTTATGTTTTTTTTTAATTAATTTAGTGAGTATTGCATATTTAATAATTATTAAAAGCTAATTATTCATATAAATATCTTTAAAAAATATATAAATATATAAATTTAATTTATGTAGAAGTTAAGAAATAATATACAATTAAATTTTTATATTATTAAGTAAATTAAATAACTATAATTGGATATGATATAATATTATTTAAAAATTCAGTAGATAATACATAATTAAATAAAAATTGACATTTAAGGTTTACAAAACTGTTTTAGTTCATAATTTAACTTTTTACAAATCTACCACCTATGCTAGATTACTCAACAAATCACAAACTCGCTGTGGATGCCTTCCTAGATAATTACACCAAAAGAAGGATTATTAGTGGAATTAATCGCTTGTATGAGAGTTTATTATTTTCGACTGATGAGATCCTCAAAGTCAAGGTATCATCAAATGAACAATCCAGATGTGTTTTACATAGTTGGGAGGAAGATCAGGATTGCATACAATGGAACAAGTATCAGGTGGTGAAAAAATATAAGGCATGTCGGGCTGGCATTGAACTTCAAGACGTGGGTTGGAAAAATCTACAACAAAGAATTGGCCACATTATACCAATAGATTTTTTTAAGGCTCGAATTCTTGAACTTGGTGTTGATAAAGAAGGTACAGTTGAACCGAGGATTGGAAGGTCGATGCTTGATTTAGACCATTACATTTTATATTGTAATTGGTGTGATTATCATGATAAAATATTATTAAAGTATGATAAAATGTTGTTTCAATTTTCTGAAGATGGTAAAGAGAAGGATTTTTTAAATGGAAAAGACTGGCAGCATATACAATCAGAATTTATTATCAGTTTCAGATGTTGTCATACACAAACACAGCTACAAGGTCGCCTGTGATTCATACTAAACAATATGTAACAATAAGAGTTATGTATTTTTAGCTACATATTTTTGTCAAGACTTTTTTTTTTTATATGTATTGTAACTCAACTTCTAACTTCTTTTAGTAATAAGACTTTTTTTTCTCCATTCCTTTTTTTATTAGTCAATTCTATTTAATATTAAAATTTTAAAATAAATTCATCTTCAATTGATGTAAATAATGATAAAAATTAAAAAAATTTAAATTATAACAAACCAGATCTCTAAAATACGGTTTCTAATAGAAACCAGATCATTTGAAACTGTATTTTTAAATGACGGTTTAATAAACAATCGCTCCATTTTAAATTATTCCACTTACATGTAACTATTTTTTGTCATAATTTTTAAAATTTATTTCTTTAAGAAAATATTTGAAAATTTTCTATTTTGTTAATATTTAAATATATTTATTTTTTAATATATTTAAATATTTTATAACAAAAATGTTTTCTCTCTCCCTCTCTTGATCTTGCAAGAAGATCAAACAACATCTTCCTCACTAGTTTCTACAGGAACGATATGATTAGCTTCTTCAGTGGTTTGTCTTTGAACTTCTATATCATCTTCAATAAATATCATAGCTTTTAATTCGGGCTCATCAAGTGAAAGATTAGTAATTTCTAATATTCTCATATCATCAAGAGACTCAAATCCATCTCGAAAATGAGAGAGCTTTGCTCGCAACCGCGGAAGTAAATACAATGTTTGTTTTTCAACGGACACGTGTATCGGATACGCGTGTCCTTTTGAAATTAAATAGTATTTTAATTGGGTACGTCTTTGGCGTATCCGACACGTATCGGTGGAGTATCAGAGGCGTATCCGTGTATCGGTGTGTCAGATACAACACGCCTTCATAAATAGGTGTATCGATGCAACATAGCGGTTTTGAAAATGATATGAAAAAAAAATTTAAATGAAAAAAGCAACCGTATTTCTAATAGAAATCAGTTCTTTGAAATCCGTTTTAAATAGAAACCGGATTTTAGAACTCCGGTTTCAATAAACCGTGTTTAAATATTCCGGTTTTAATAAGCCGTAATTTGATAATCCGCATTCGCTCCTTTTTAAATTATTTCCATGCAGCGCTCCTTAAGCTTATAATCTGTTCAAACATGCTCCTTTTCATAATTTTGCATTTTTTTCTCTCTCTCTCTCCCTTTCTTTCTCTCAGCTGTCACTCACATCTCAGTTAAATTATAATAGGTAAATAAAAATTATTACACTGTGAGTTAGTGTTAAGACCTCGTACAAGTCCAAACAGTTATATTATATTTCATGGTTAAATTATAACGCAATTCGAAAAAGAAAATATGCTTAACCTCTCTTACATTTTGATTTAGAACATTATGTCATGAATTTTAAGATGCTTAAAGAGCCCAGTTGAATATTCCTTCCTAAAAAAATTATGAAAAATGGAAAAATATCCTTGGCCTTTTATGAAGTTTCCATTTATAGATACCCATGCAATCATTCATTGCATTAAATTTAGGTTGAAGATTTTATTGTAGTATCGATATTTACATCTGAGATATAGGTTCAAGGTCAATGCCTCTAATTAAAATATTACAAGTTAATCTTTTTGGCTCATTTTCGGTGATGATATTACTATAATTTTACTGGTATATAAGTCCCAACTTTTAATAAAATGAAGAACTTGAACATAAATCAAAGCATAACAAAATACTAGAGCTCAATATAGAATAGAATTAGGCATATCTCTGTTTAACAAGTGACATATACTCCTCTCCTATTCTCCTTTGGCATCAATTCATTCAAAATTTTCTTCAAATTTAACAAATCTTATAAAAATTTCTAAAATTAAATATCTGAAATCTTCTTTGGAATTAAAAAAAAAAACTGTAGGGTTTTCCCTTTATGCAAAATCTTTACAATAAAGTTGATACGCCATGTAAAAATTATCTTGATCGGACGCGAATCTCGAGGCGAAAAGCTAGTTGGAAACTTCAAAATTTAATTTTTGGAGTATCTGAACTTCGATTTCAGCGAGCTTACGGTCAAACTAAGCGTCTCGGAAATACGAACCCAACGACACCAAGATCAACCCAATCCGAGCTCAAATAAGTCCGAATCAAGGGCTCAAAGTGCTATCGGAAGGTTCAAACAGCAATTTGAGTTACCAAACGGTCTCCGATTTTTACGAACTTATACTCGAATCGAACGGCTCGACGAGACGAATCCAACGAGCCCAAAATCGCTGAATTCCTACATCATTAAGGCCTCTAAATGTCCAACAAACGGTGCACGGTCATAGGATTCAATATCGGCCGTCCATTTGACCACTCCCTATTCGCCCCTGATCTCATGCCTATTTACGGGTATGCCACTCCAGAAAATCTATAAATAGAGCCCTCATTCTTCACAAGAGAGGATGGAAGCAAGAGAGAGAAGAAGAGAAGAGAAGGAAGAAGAGAAGGAAGGAGCTCCTCCTCGACAGCCGCCGGACCACCGTCAGCACATCGCCGG
>NW_021320019.1:986567-1043203 GCF_001605985.2 Dendrobium catenatum | reverse complement strand
GAAATTTTATAAATTAAAGAGTTAAATGCGTTATTTTAACTTTATTGTAAAAGATTATGCATAAAGGGAAATCCCTAACAGTTTTTTTTTTTTTTAATTCTTGATGAGGAATCTTTCTTTAAAGAAAACCCTACAGTTAATATATAGTTATAGAATAGTTATCTCTTCTAGAGAAATTCTAAATTAAAAGATTGAATTTTTAATTCCTAAGAAAATTTCAGATATTTTAATTTTAGAAATTTTTTATAAGATTTGTTAAATTTGAAGAAAAATTCTAATGTAATTGATGCAAAAGGAGAATAGGTATAGGAGTATATGTTCTTTGTTAAACAGATATGCCTAATTCTATTCTATTTGAGCTCTAAGTATTTTATTAGCTTTGATTTATGTTCAACGTTTTTCATTTTTTTTAAAGTTGGGACTTATATACCAGTAATATTATAGTAATATTATCACTGAAAATGAGCCAAAAAGATTAACTTGTAGAATTTTAATTTAGAGGCATTGACTCTTGAACCTATATCAGACTTAAATAATGATACTACAATAAAATCTTCAACCTAAATTAATGCAATGAATGATGCATGGGTATCTATAAATGGAAACTTATAAAGGGCCAAGGATATTTTCCATTTTTCATAATTTTTTAGGAAGGATATTCAAGGGGCTCTTAAGCATCTTAAAATTCATGACATATAGGTTCTAAATCAAAATATAAGAGAGGTTAGCATATTTTCAATTTGTAATTGCGTTATATTTAACCATGAAATATTAATATAACTGTTTGGACTTGTACGTGTGTTACTATATATATATGAATTTCTAACTAATCACATCTGAAGGTCAAATTATAATTTAGTCTACTTAAGAAAAATAAATTTAAAACCAAAAAAAAAAACAAATGATAATTGTTTTTTGATGTACAACAAAAGGATATTGCAAAAAAAAAAAAAGATGATTTATTGATTGAAAATTAATTGATTAATAGGTTATATATATATATATTATAATTTCAAGAGTTTTTGTCACAAGGTGACAGATAGCCAACCCTGACAATATGTCTCAACTAAATTTAATCATAAGCTGGTATCTTCTAGGAGATATGCACATGGCTCAACTAGTATTTTAAGCAACTCGATGTATAGTTTGCAATGACACCATGTAATTAAAAGCGAATCTATCTAAAATTTCCAAAATTTAACTTTATGCTTTGAATTAAAAAAAAAACTAATAAAGTAATCCTGATATTGCTGGAACTTAAGATGCAGGTAGACGTAGAAGGGGTCCAAACAATTACAACAAGGCCTTATTTCATTAGAGTTGCTCAATTAATTTCTGCTTATAAAATTAGAATTTATTAAGGGCACTTGCAACAGTTTATAAAATTGTTTGTGAAGTAATTGTGAAAAAAATTATTTAGCTATCCTCGTTACAAAAAGTAGCTTTTCAAAATAGAAATTGTGAAAGCAGTTAAAAAGTACCAAGAAAACAGCAACAAATAAAATTTTGATTGCTGTCTGAAATGCCAAATAATAGGAAAATTGTCCAAAACAAACTCTTTGTGTTTATTTTGAATGGCTGCAATGTTTTGTCAAGTCGGTTCTGAAGCTATGACAATGAATAAAAAACTTTTTAAATAATTTTCAATTAAAAAATTGTTTTTGAAAGCAATGAAAAATAGTGGTTAAATAAAAATTATGATTATGAATTGAACAACATAGTAATAAAAAGCCCTCGAAAGTATTTGGATACGAAATATGCAAAAAGTTTTTTAAAAAAATTCTAAAATAAAAAAAAAAAAAAAAAAGGCATATGATGGTCGATCAGCATCTAATAATTGGTAAGATAAACCCTCCCAACTTTAATAGCTTAACTAACAGCAATTAGGTGGGATAAAAAATGCTTTGGTGGGAGCCACGAGAGGATATCACACGGTTGCTTTTGGGACCATCCCGAATCCATCCCACCACCCTAATCATTCCAAACTGAAAACCAATTTATATATTTATTAATATTAATAGTTTTGCATTCAAAGTTATTGTAATAAAAGGGTATTCTAATTTAATGATTTTCAATAAATAACACACTTAGAACAATGATTCATCTATATATTTTATATAATAAAGAAAAATAATAGAGAAAAAAATAATAGATACGCAATGAAATTAAAGGCTTTATTTTAAATAAACTTATGTTATATTTTTAAGATAGAAATATTTTGAAAGAGAGAGTATATCTCACACAAGAATTTAATTATTTTAATTCTTTAAATGAAATATTATTTCTGCTCTTTTAAATTTTCAAAATTAAGAAAATGGGAGAACATTATTGAGAAGGTTGATACCCAAGAAAAATTATTTTGTGCGGACCCGGACGGCTTTCGGAGGCCGACCAGAATGCGCCACTTCATTTTTTACTCGGTAACAGTGCTGGGTACCGCTTTGTACAGAGTGACGTGATACATTTTGGTTGGCCTCTAGACCGCCTGGTGTCTGCACAGAATAATTTCTCCGAACCAGACTGAGTAAAAGGAATGCAACTATAAATCTCTACTTATTTTTTCTTATCGAATATCAATGTCTTTACTAAACCCTAAACTATGAAAAATCTCTAAATTTAACATAAATAATTGAGAATCACAAACTGAATATCTATAACATGGACATTAATATGAAGTGAGTTGGAAACGAAATAGAATAAAATACACAGTAAATAATGAATATGTTTTTTTAGAGCATTGATGCTAGAACCAGATTAATTGCTCTATCTCAAAGCAACACCTATAAATAATTATCTTATGTCTTTGTTTCTAATTTAACTTATATTTTTGTTATTGTTTTACCTCAAATTGTTAAAGAACTCTTTCTATTTATTAAAATTATAATTTTGTGGGTGGCTGGACATGATTCCGCTCATGTTAAGGCTTTAACCATTTGAAAAAAAATTCACAAATTATTGCTAATGAAATAAATTTTTATAAAAATATAAGTGAATTTTATACTTTCTTGGAAAGATCAAACATTAGCATTCTTATAATTATTACACTAGCATATTTCATCGCATAAAATCACTTTATGTCAAAAAATTTTTGAAAAAATTATTGTCAAGACATTTTGATGCAAAATGCATTGGAATGTGTTTCAACATGATGAGCATCTTATTATTTTAGTTTTTTAATTTAAAAAAAAAATAGAACACATTATCGTTAGAAAAACCGTATCAAAATATGATTTAAAGTTTTTAATTATGCATTGAGAATGGTACTGTGCATGATACCATTAATTGTAGTCATTTTAGTGCAAATTCAAAGACGTTCATCTAGACTTGTTTTATAACATACTTTCATAACAAATAAAAAAATTATAGCTAAATAAAACAGCTGAAAAACAAAAACATTTAGACATCTAAACGAACCGAACAATTAGTTGAGACAGGAAAGCATGATATATTTCCTTTGGTGTTCTCACTTATAAAGCTTGCTCTGATTTTGCCAATTGCTACAGCAACAGTTGAACGAGCTTTTTCTGCAATGAAAATTATAAAGAATCGTTTACGCAATCGCATGGGAGACTCCTGGATGAATGACTGTTTACTTACTTATATTGAAAAAGATATTTTTAGTTGTATTGACAATGACTTGATTGTACAACGATTTCAAAAAATGAAGACTCGACGGGAGAAATTATAGATAACATAGAAGAAGAATATCAAGACTATGTTCTTGTTCGGCTCGTCAAGGATTTAAAAAAAACGCATGTGCGAGAACTCAAAAAACAGCGGGTCGGGTCGGCGACTTTTCTTCATGCTACGTGGCTCTAAAACATTGGTGGCTGAACATAGAGGAGCATACGTTCACCGGACAGAATAAAAGTTTAAAAAATTATAGCTAAATAAAACAGCTGAAAAACAAAAACCTTTAGACATCTAAACGAACCGAACCCTTCATTTTTTTTTTGGTGGCAAGGTTATGCTGCGCGAGTATTTATATTAATGCATAGAGCCTGATCGATTTCAGGTGTGGTAAGTGGTATCACTTACTAACCAACCATCCGGCACTTTTTTCCATATAAATTAACCTGAAACTCCATCGATCTCCCACAACGGATTTCTCAATGGCCGCTTCTGTGTTACTTGCTTCCTTCCTTATGCTAACGTGCCTTCTCCTTGCTGAGGGCAAAACGCATCGCGTAGCCCCTGGGCCGGCCGCTGGCCCGCTCAGCCTCACCACCATCCTCGAGAAAAGTGGGCAATACAAAACTCTCCTGCGTCTGCTAAAGGAAACCCAGGTGGGCGTACAGATCCAGAGCCAGCTGAATAATTCTTACAATGGACTCACACTCTTTGCCCCCACAGACAATGCCTTTTCTTCGCTCAAAGCTGGTGCTCTTAATGGCTTGAACAACCAGGAACAGGTTTCTTTGGTTCTCTACCATGTTCTTCCTCGGTAAATGGCATATTCATTGCACTAGTTGTTAGTTGTTCTATTTCAACTTCAGGATTCAAACTTGAGCTCGATATATTTCTAAGCAATTTAGATCTGATGAGATGAAAATTGGACTTTTTATTCCTCACAATATACTTATTCGAACTAATATCTAGTTATATATTTTTCAATAAATATTTTCGAAATTATATTTTGAATAAAAAAAGCCTTTAATAAAAAATATTCTCATATATTTGTTGACTGTTTATTTGAGTCTTTATATCCTTTGAAACTAGTTGATATTCAAACCAGTTTGAAGCTAATTCGAGCTTTGATTCGAATCTACTGAAACGCTCATCCAAGTAGAAGAGCTTGGCTATTTGAGAGCTGGAGATCAAAGGCGTGTTAGATATCTAGGAGTTTTACGAAGGAAATCGTAGGGAGATTATGACAATGAAGGGAGAAGAGCTGGGAGTTTGTCGTTTGTGCTGGAAGGTAATTTGCCAATGAAGATTTGCATAAAGAGTGTAGCACCAGTAAACTGAGAGAGGAGTTTTAGTTTGTTAGAACAACGAACATTAGTTCAAACCAATTCAAGTAAGTTCGAGCTAGATCCGAAGGGCTTATGATTTAAATATATGAGTTAACTTGATTCAATATTAGTCCAGGTTAATTCAAACATAGATTCAAGTCATATCTGCCTCGTTAGCGGGCTGATTCATTACATCAAAGATCAATCTTAATATAAAACGATTTAAGTGGCTGTTTGGTATCGGAGTTGAAGCGTAATTTAGGCTGCATTTACCGTAAATCCTACCAAACAGTTTTTGAGCGCGTAGAAAATATGACTCCCTCTTAAATCCTAGATTTATGGCGTAAATCCTGTATTTACTAAATGCTGTAGTTCGGTGGATTTAATGGGATTTATGGATTTACAAAGTTCTTCCGCGGCGAGCGTGCGATCTCCCGTCTTGAAGGAGGCGAAGATGGTTACCTACACAGCGAGCAAGCTCCCGTCATGACTTCCAATTTGACGCCTTCGAAGCAGGAGAAAAAGTTGCTTTAGCGACTCTGCCAAAAACATTTTCATGCGAAGTGTGCGAAGCCAAAGCAGCCACGAAGAAACAACGACCGGAAAAGCGACATCAACGAAGATGGTAAAAAATGAAAAACAAACCCTAGATGGCCTACTAAAAGAAGAATTCATCTAAGTTAGCATTATTAATATAATTTAAACATTAATAATTAATTTCATTAATTAAAATAGTATAATTCTTAGTGTAATTAGGAATCTAATTTAGCTTAATTAAATAATTCATACTATAATTATCATTAAGTTACTTTAAGTAATATAATTTAAAATAGAAATAGTTAATTATATATATATTTAATATTGTATATGATAATTAAATAATTAATTAGTAGTTGAATATTGAAGTGAATTAATATAAAAATTAATAATTGGCAGTTTCAAAAAAATAATTAACTAATTATTTAGGGTTAATAAATATTATTAGATAAGTAGTAATATAATAAATAATTTGATAATTAACACTAAAATATGTGTTAGAATATGTTCACATTTAAATTTTTAACCGTCTTAATTGTGAAATCTAATGCCAAATGGTTTCTAAGGATTTATCTAAATTTAATATATGTCATACCAAACAGTTTTTAAAATTTAACATCCTTAGGATTTATTAGATTTAATTGATGGGATTTACTAATCCTACTCAAATTAAATCCTACTTGTTACCAAACAGCCCCCAAAATATTTTCATTAATGGGCTAGCAACTCATTTATAAAAATTGCAACAGGATTGTTTCATTTTCTAAATTTAAAAATTACGGTAAACAAATGTGACCAGATTTGCAACAGTTATTATCTTCTGGCTCAATGAAGGAAACGAGAGAGAGAGAGAGAGAGAGAGAGAGAGAGAGAGAGAGAGAGAGAGAGCAATAATTTTACTTTATGCAGATGACAAAGAAACACTTTGGTTATAAATATTTTTTCTTAGAGCAGCACTTTAATTAGGACATATTCGAGAAAAAAATATTCATCATAAAATAAAACAAAATAAAAGCTAAGTCTTTGTTGATGAAAGAAGAATGTGAGGCAACACTTTATTTATACACACATGTTGCAGGTTTTATAGCCCATCTATGTTTGAATCCTCAAGCAATCCAGTGAACACTCAAGCATCTGGAAGCGATGGCGTCTACACCCTAAACGTTACTGGAACAAGCAATCAGGTGAACATATCCACTGGAGTGGACCAGGCGGAGATCAGCAATATCCTTTACTCAGAATTTCCTCTTACCGTTTATTCCATAGATAAAGTTTTGCTTCCATATCAGCTCTTCGGACCAAAGCCTCCTGAAGCAGCTCCAGCGCCAGCTCCGGTAGCGGCGCACAAGAAGAAGCATAAGAAAGCTGCTGAGGATTTGGCGGCGGCGCCGGTGGCAGACGCCGATATAAAGGCGTCGGGGACAAAGCTCAAGAAGAGCAAGTTAGAGTGGCGATTGGCTCTTTGGGGTTTTTTGTTCTGTGTTGGGAGTTTGATGTGAGAATTGAAAGAAGAAAATTTTCTTGATACTTTAATGCGAAATATATTAAGGGATCTCAAATTTTTTGAATTTGTGCTGAGATTAATATATAATCTCAGTATAAATGTAAAAATTTTGAGCCTATCTTGAAATATTTCGCATCTCTTTTATTTTGTGCTTTGGATTATTTAATTTCTTGGTTCATTTACGAATGTGATTGGTGGTTTGTTTTGTAAGCTGTTAATTTTTCATTGTAGAAACTGGAACGCCAATGGCCCAATTTGGCTTAATTGAGATTTGAATATATGTTTTCAAAATGATGGATTTACAAATTTTTTTCACTTGTCTAAAGGAATTTAATATATATATATATATATATATATATATATATTTTGAATTACAAACATTATGATGCATTTTTTCTTACACAATGGTAACGGGAAATTTTTTAGCTTAAGCATTTTTAGTTACTTAATTAAGTGTTTAGGCATGATAAAAAAAATGATTTAAATTAGATATAGTCGTCACTTCAACATGCGACTTGCTCTTTTCCATTTTTTTTAAAATCGACATTTTTTTTTTACCTTAAAATAACTCGGATATGCATCTTAATCAAATAAGGGCTAAGGTAATTTCATACAATATTAGGAGAAAAGACAATTAATGTGCATTACAGCATATGCTGAGCATATAACTAACTCAAGATGAAATGTAATGAATTCAGATTAATAGAGCGGTTTTGATGCTGCTTTAGAATTCTGGCGCAGCTCACCCTTTGGCTTAGCCACTTCCACGAAAATAACTCTTTCCGTGCATTCCTTCAATAGCCTTTTTGGATTCATCCTCTGTGGAATAACGAAGAAAAGCAAAACCTCTTGGTCTATTTGCAATCCGGTCCATGACAAGGTTCACTTCCATGAGTTCCCCAAAATTTTTGAAAGCATTCTTTAGACTTTCTTCAGTAGTGCGAAAAGAAAGACCACTAACAAAGAGGCGAGTAGACGGTCGTGAAGCGTTGTTGGGAAAAGAAGAAGACGAGCAGGCGATCACTATCGATCCACCGCGCAGCAGCGAGGTTACAGCGCTCCATTTGCTCGAAGAGGGAGGCAAAGTTAAAGAAGATATCGAAAACCGCTTCTTAAGGAGAAGATCGAAGGAGGAAGTTGCGCAGGCGACGCTTTGCTTTCGAGAAGAAAGGGAGGATATCTGAATGGCGAAGGGAGGAGATACAGCCACCGCCATTGCCGCTGTTGCTAGGAGATATAGGTGTGAGGTGCTTCGAGATAATGGTGGTGCTGCTCAGACTCGATCGACTTGAGAACATGCAAGGAAGTTAACCAGGGCATCAGAATGGAAGAGATGAAGTTAACATAGACTAGGGCAAGTCGCCCCATAGACTGGCGATTTAATCTATCACAGAGTTTTTTCTAAAAAATGATTGAATTGAGAACCAAGCTGTTAATGGAAATAACTAAGTTAACACTATTAATAATATAGCTGTTAATGGACAAGCAACTTATAGAAAATATTTTTTTTTAAATAAAAAATTATTAAATATTATTAAATATTTTGTTTGCATCTATAATAATGCTGAATAAGGCAATAGTGTATTGTCAAGAAACATTTACAATACTGTGCATCATAATCCATGTAATCATGTACAACATCAGTGATAGGGAATCATGAAGTGGGAAAGCAACATTGAATTATATTAGGTTTGACAAAAATCTCTACAAAGATTTTTATAGGGTGTTATTGATCGACAAAATTGATCTTTTGCATAACAAAACTTTAACTATTTAAATGGCTCTGTATACATTGGACGTGAACATTCAGTGTAGTTTCCTATAGCATGTGGTTTGTATATTTCAAGAAGCTATTTGTCTTAACTCCCCTTTTCTTTTATATAATGCACTAGCCTAATAATGAGAAGTCTCGTAATATATGGATGAAGGACTTGGTGGACATGGTCATGAGTGCATGTCAAGATGTTTTGACAATCCACTTGAGCAACTCGCTAGGGCTATTAAGATTTTTCAAATGTTGCATACATGTATGGACAAAAGATAAGGATAGAATTCTTTGGTATTTGCATGTGGAGGTAGCGAAGGTAGACGAAAATAGAAATGAAGAAGAAAATTTTTTTAATGCTAAAGAATGGAAATATATGGAATCCAAGTTTTTTTTTTTTTTTTTGAGAAAGATCGCCATCTTGTTGGTGATCACTCTGTCCAGATGTGAATTTATGAAGTATGTCATGAAAGGGAAGGTGTGTGTTCGAGCATTGTTGGACGACCACCTTGTGATATTGAGGATCTCATTATATGCATTCCTTGAGATCTAGCTGATGAAGTTTTTGTTTTAGACCTATATATATATATATATAAGAATGAGGAACCTTTTTCTTGAAGGTAAGGGAAGAATGTTTTAAGACCTGGCTGATTGGCAAGATTTACAATACAAGTTTCATTTCTACTTTGGTTATTTTTTCAATTAAACTCAATTCCCTAGCGTATACACTAGTTATTGAAGGGCCAGTAGTAGTGTAATCACCTTTTATTATTCTTTTAATGTTGTAGATTTTGTGAGTGAATATTTGTAATTGTAGTTGTTATAGCACTGTGCTTTATTTGTTAGTTATTTATTAACTATACTACATCTCTGCTTATAAATGAAGTAGTGTTTATTGTACTTTAAAGCTATGTATGATTTTGTATAGCATTTCAATGTAAATTGACTGAGTTAAATCTACAAAAATATTATATTCAATCAATCATAAATAGACAGAAAATCCTATGAAAAATAGCATAAAGATTCAATGGTAACTAAGATAACAGTCTGTGTAGACATATACATATCGTAATATAATAGATCTAGTGAATATTAATAAACACAGTAAAAATATAATGTAAAGTAAAAGTAATATACAAAAACCCTGTGTTTCCTCTTATGCTTGTGTGGTAGAGCATCAAAACTAGGTGTGTAGTGCTAGGGTGGTCGAATAGGTCAATTACATAACACACGCTACTCCACTCCACCTGTGACTGGCTTTGTAAGTGTTGGTTCTATACAACATAGAACAAAATCAAGTGTGCACCATGGTATTATGAACTACTGTGTCGGCTGAGTAAAGTACTCCTAAGATGGTGCTGGGTACTCAAACAATGATGGTTCTGCAACTATGGAATGGGAATATAATATTATGGAGTAGGACTGATTGTTGTGTACTCAGTATATGCTTGTTTATTGTAGTGCACATAAGAAATATGCATCTGTCTATGCATATCCACAATCATCTCTACTATTCTCTTAATAAAACTTTCAGCATATGTGTAGTCATCACAACTTACAAAAGGTAGCACAACCCTCCTTGTGTTTAGGAAGAATGTGCACTATAAATATAAAGTTGAAGAACAATAAAAAATTGTAATAGCATGAAAATTGTATTAATTTTACTCACCAAATACCACTCCAATGATGCTCGAGGGTAGTATATCAAAGGAGGCCCTGATACAGACTTTAACATATATAATGTAGCCCATACCTAAACCAATATAGGATCTGTAAAATGATCTACTCCCTATCAGCTCCTGTAAGCATTCATTAATAATATAGGATCACTTATCCTCCGACATCCCAATATAGGCAAGATAATACACCATCAATACAATATCGTCCTTAACGCCCATCAACTCAGATAAATATGGGATCCATTGCATGTAACTTTATGCTAGGAAGATATTCAAACTCTCGGATGACTGTGTCAGGAAAGTTCCACTCTATCCACATCAAGCTAATTAGAGGCACAGGAGTTGACCATATTGCTTATCCCGACAAGCATATATCAGCAACTTGGGACTAAACTTCTATTGGGTAGGACTCTTCAACCTAGCATGTTGTAGACACAATGTGAAGGATGATGAACATGAATTTTATCCCAACATAAAATCATCAATAAATATAAACAACTCATAATGTTTGCCCTCTTAGGTTTTGTTTCCTTAGAAAATTCTCTATATAAGTGTGCTAGAATAGCGGCCCCTAAAGAGTATGTACTAAACAAACCCAATTTATTTAGCGATGTCAACTACCTCAGCTGTATCTCATAGTCAAAAGTATATAGTAGAAGGTAACATCACAAAAAGAACAAAATGTATGCTCAAATATGTTGCTAAAATTCTTTCTCATTCAGGTTATCATATGAATCCTTATAGAAGGTCCAACACAGTTATCTCAGTGGTAAACATGTTTAAGTTGGGTCTATCTCATCCAAAATTTTGAATGAATATGACGATCAAATGGATAATAGTATGCAACATCCCGTTAAGGATAACAACCTAACAAATCATCGCAACAATCAACTCAACCACTGTATACCAACACCTACCAATTTTAGCCAACCAATACTTAGCTATCTATATAAACACCCAAGATCTGAGCAGCATCACGTAAAGTGATACACATCTCACCTATGGGAAAGTGAAATGAGTCGGTCTATGGTGTCCACCACTCCACAAGAGCTGTTAAGATATTGTAATCCATTCTGGTGTAACATAGCTAGATAACACAATCCAAGCCTAACATTCAAAGGCCTTTCATAAACTTGGGACAATTTATGGGCCACTCGTGTACAATGAAGAGATGGGAGACAACTTCCAAAACTGTACCTTATAAATTTAGAAAACTTAAATTCAATAAAAACATTAATAGAAGATAGGGAAAACATAAATATTAAAAACATAGCATACCTCATATGGATGGGCAAAGCTAGGATGTACATCCAACAATCCATATTGCTAAGTATCTTCCTTATTGGCGTTTGTTTAGGTTGGCGTTTTCATCTGGTTGGTTGATTTTCTTGCATAACAATTACAATTGATTACAACAAGTTATTATTAGCATATGTGAAAAAGAAATAAAGTAATAAATTAATTGCAATTTAAGGAATAATAATAACATATGTTAAAGAAATATTAAAATTTAAGAGTAAATAAATTTGCTTAATTAATAGTAAAAAAAGATTAAAAAAAATATTGCATTTTCAAACAAAAAAAAGCTTCAAATTGTATTTCAATTTAACTCAAGAACATAGTAAAGTATAACAACATCGCAAGTAGAACATAATATGAACATATTTGAATATCATTACCACAAGAACACAATTACAACATCACCATTACACCACCACTATTACAACATAATATAATGTTTCTCTAATGACACTCCCACAACATCACTACTACAACAATATAAAACTTAAGTATACTATGCATGACTGTTGCAATCCAGGATTCCTAGTATGTGATTTTGCTTATGATAAATAATATTGACTGGATTATTACATTCTTCATTGAATATTTCAGATGTTATTTTTGTCTGTGAGCACTAACATTTTAGATAAAATACACACCACTCAACACCGTTGAAGACTCAAGACTAGGTTGAATAGGATGTGAAAGAGTATGTAATTTATATTTTCTTCAGTTTTCATTTCTTGATTTTGGTAACAAAAGAGTGTATGCAAATCAGGTGATCATGCACACACACAAGGGGAGATATTTTTTAAAAAATGAAAATTTTTAAAGACAAATTGTAATGTATAATTTTTATTTGTTCTATATGATCTATATCTAAGAATAAACTTAACGACTAATTGAAAATTTAGTTTCTATGAACTAATCATATTGTATAATTTATTTTGATCTGAAAACCCTAGACACAAAATTAATTTAAGTAAAATTTTGAGATTTATGTTTTGAACTATTCATACTGTATGATTATAATCATTTAAAATCTTGTTAAAATTAACCCCCAAAATAAGAAAATTAAATTGTGGTTAGTTATTGATTTATATTCGTACTGTATGATTCTTATCATACTGTACGAAGAATAAAGATAGAATTTGGTTGACCCATAAATCGTACTCGATAAAACCATGATTTTTATTCATTTAAAAATATTCTGTTAGTAGATGATTTAAAGCATAATTAGTTAAGTATTAGTCAACTATGCGATAAAAGCTTTGATATAAAATTTCTTTCTAACAAAAACATGATTAGCCTATATGTTAAACTTGTGTTAGGAGAAAAAAAATGAACATTGTTTACATGTTAAACTTGAATTATATTGAATACTCAAATTCCTTGTATTTAAAAATAATAACAGATGATTCTTGGCTATGACAAAGGAGACTATGCAATGCGAGCATGAAAATACTTAGGAATATCACTTAGAAAGGCCTAGCTAGTTAGAGGCATACATAAGTTAAATTTCACTAAAGACCACATATGTAATACCTTTCAATTTGGTAAACAAGTAAAATTATTATTTCATTCAATCAAAGATACCAATACCTCTAGAACACTAGAAATTCTTCACATGGACCTATTTGAACTAGTTATTATAGCCAGCCTAGGAGGGAACATTTATGAATTTGTGATAGTAGATAACTTCTCTAGATTCACTTAGGTAAGATTCTTAGCACATAAGAGTGAGTCATTTGAGAAATTTAGAACCTTCTCCACTTGGATTTAAAGGAAACTAAGATGTGAAATCTCAACAATCCATAGTGATCATGGTGGAGAATTTGAAAATGATATGTTTGAATCATTTTGTCAAGAGATAGAAATAGAATATAACTTCTCAGCATAATGGAATAACTAAGATAAATAATAGAATATTAGTTGAAGATGCTAGGGTAATGTTAGCTTAATACACTCTCCCTAGATATTTTTGGGCAAAAATAGCGAATAATGCTCATTATATTTTAAATAGGGTGAATATTAAATCCAAACCTAATAGCACATCCTATGAACTCCTTAAGGATAGAACACCTAATCTTTCTCACTCATATATTTTTGGATGTAAATGCTTTATCTTAATCAATGGTAAGTCACCCTTTGGAAAATTTGATCCTAAATATGATGAAAGCACCTTCTTAGGTTATTCATCTATAAGTAAAGCCTATAGAATCTTTAGTAAGAGGACCCTAGTAGTAGAAGAGTCTACTTATTTGGTATTTAATGAATCAGATAAGACCTCTAAACCTAAACCTGAAGAAGAAGAAAAGTTGAGGTCATTTAGGGGGTACAAACTATTGTCATAGGAGATATAGTAGAACCTCTGGAGCAATTGCCTAGAGATTAGAGATATTCTTCTAGTCATCCTAGATATTTGATATTAGAAAACCCATCTAAAGGTTTAAGAACTAGGAATGGACATAGGAAGGAGGTTAGTCATTATGTATTTATCTTGATGATGGAACTCACAAATATAGATCAAGCCATAGGAGATGAATTCTGGATCCTCGTAATGTAAGAAGGGATAAACTCAATTTGTTAGGAATGATGTGTTGGAATTAGTTAAGAAACCGAAGGAGCAAAGTGTGGTTAGAACAAAGTGCCTTTGCTTGATTCAATGGTTTTAAATTATATCAAATGGACGTTAAGAGTTCCTTCCTAAATGGGGTAATCAAAGAGGATGCTTATGTTGAGCAACCCCTTGGATTTGAGAATTCATAATTTCTAAACTACATTTTTAATTGAAAAAGGCATTGTATGGGTTAAAGCAAGCACCTAGGGCTTGGTATAAAAGGTTAATCACCTTTCTACTAGATAGAGGCTTTATAAAGGGTAGTGTAGACACCACCCTCTTTCTAAAAAGGTAGGAAATGATATACTTATTGTCCATATATTTGTAGATAATATCTTGTTTGGATCTTCACATAAAAGCCTATGTGACAAATTCTCAAAAATAATGAGTTACAAGTTTGAAATGAGCATGATGAGAGAATGGATGATGGAACATTCCTTAGCCAATCTAAGTACATCATGAATATTCTGAAAATATGAAATAGATAATGCTAAGGCTATGAAAACTCCTATGAGATCAACTATTCAGTTAGATAATGATCCAAATGAAAAATCAATAAATCAGAAAAAATATAGGGGAATAATTGGATCTCTTCAGTATTTGACTGCTATTAGACCTGATATAATGTTTAGTATATATCTCTGTATAATATTTCAGGCTGACCCAAAAGAATCTAACTTGAGTGATGTCAAGAGAATCTTTATATATCTATTAAGAATCTCGAACTTAAGAATATGGTATCCTAGACACAACACTTCTTTTGAAATCATAAAACATTCCAATTCTGATTTTGTAGAATATATGATAGATATGAAAGGCACTTATGGAACATGTCAATTCATAAGACAATCTTCAATTTCCTCATCTAATAGAAAATAAAATTTAGTAGCCCTTTCCATAGCTGGAGTAGAATATATAGCAGTAAAAGCTATGTTGCTCAAGTTTTATGGTTAAAACAACGATTCTTAAATCTTGGACTACCTGTAGGAACCATACCAATTATATGTGACAACACTAATGCAATTTGCATATCCAAAAATCTAATTCAACACTCCTGCACAAAGAATATAGACATTAGGTATCACTTCATAGTTAAAGGAGATATAAAGTTGCACCATATAACTACAGGAGATCAATTGGCAGACATATTCACAAAAATACTAGCCTATGACACGTTTAGCACCTTCAGGATAAAAATGGGTGTTATATACATTCATGCTTAATTCAAGAAAATAAAATCTATTTCCAAATAATCATTTATATATATTTTTAACTTGTATATGTTTGTTCATGTACACATTTTTATTTTATTTGTTGTTGTTTGTTAAATTAAAAAAAATAAATTTGGTTATTCTATATGTGTTTGTTCTTATGAATTTGTCTTTCATTTATGTTAAAAATTAGAAAAAAAAAATTATTTAAGGTGTTTCCTGAACATCACACACACATCTCCCTGAATCATTAATATTCTCAACTTTTTGTTCCTATCACTCTTTACGATACACAGTCATACTATATGATCTTCACAAATGCATAGATCACAACCCTTTATTTAATCAATGATCTAGATTAGCTCATTGATATACACATCGTACTATACAAATCAGTACTCGTACTATACGATCCACGTGTCACTAATCATTAAGGAATTCAATCTATTGGTATGAAGTTATTGACATTCGTATTATATGATACCTCCTTTTATACAGTACGATACACATGTTTAACTGGATTGAGATGAATTCAACTTGGTCGGTACGAGGGGTAAATTTAAAAAAAAAATGTTTAAGGTGTTTTCGTATCATCACACACACATCTCACTAAATCAACAAAATTCTCAACTTTTTGTTCCTATCATACTACACGATACACAATCGTACTATACGATCTTCACAAATGTACAGATCACAACCCTTTATTTAATCAATGATCTAGATAAGCTCATTGATATACACATCATACTGTACGAATCACTACTCGTACTATACAATCCACATATCACTAATCATTGAGGAATTCAATCCGTTTGGTATGAAGTTATTGACATTTGTATTATACGATACATTCCTATGTATAGTATACTATACATGTCAAACTGGATTGAGATGAATTCAACTCGGTCAATACGATAATAATTACAATTTTATATTGTACGAACACTTGTTCATACTATACGAAACTTTTTATCAAAGGTTGTACCAACGAACCCTCGGAATGATCCAAATTCCATAAGATTATATAGTACAATACTAATTGTACTATACGATTTTACTACATTTTCCAACAAGTCGACCAAACAAATTTACTGCTATAATCATACTATACCATTGGTTAAATATCTATAAATTGGAGGGTTTGAATGGTTCAACTCGCTCAACTTCTTTCAAAATCTCATCCTCTCAATCTTTTTGTCTAATGGCCAATGGAAGCAAATGCGACAAACTGATCTAGAGGAGCTCCTCCTCGTATCATTTTGATGATCGCTTTCTCTTCTCCACATATGAAGAAGCCTACAATAAGTTCAAAGAGGCAAAAATCTCCCCATCTCACATTTTAAACCAATAAGCCTTGAATTTTGAGGTTGTGAACCTCTTTGCCTCCACCACTTTCTAGTTTCTTCTTATGTTGGTCTTCCCCTTTAACTCTGAACTTCTATGTGAATTCTTAGAAAAACATAGGATAAATCTAGAATGTACAACCTTGACTTCATATTTCTGCAAATGAAATGTAAAAATCACTAAAACAATTCTAGAAGAAAACATTGGACCCTCTACCCAATGACCTCATCCCAAACCTTTAATCTCAAATGAGTTTGATTGAACTTCCATTAATATACTACTTAGGAATGTGCCCTCAAACCAATACTAACCCCTTTTTCAAACTCTGACTTAGAATGCCTGTATCTTCCAGCACATCCTTCAAACATCCATTATTCCCAAAGCTAGGGATCGAATGAACATAACCCCACTTCTATCTGTAGTCATTTACTTAATCATGTCAAATATCAAATTTGACAAAGCTCAAATGATTTTAGACTACATCCATAACTTGACCACTATTCGACATCCAAGTGCCCGACATAAACAAAACATTACCTTAGGGTGTATTATAAGGTACATCCTCAACACTAAATACCAACTCACTTTTCTTATTCCACCTGATAATCTTCCTATTTTTTATATGGATGCCTCCTTTCATATACTTTTCCATTGGGGGCAAGAGCATGCTGAGTCAGATTTTGATGAAGAAGGGGACGCTGCTCCTGTAGGAGGACCACCACCACCAATACCACCACCTGCACCTGCCTACAATGCCTACCCCAGGATGATATTATTCTATAGCTCGATCAACTTGAACTTGACTAGACTACCACATTGACCAATAATAATGATAGCACGAGGAAGATATGAGATGGTTTAGTAAAAGATTTATCTTGATAGATAATCATCTTTCCTCCATCCATTCATTGTTTCAGCCACCACCACCACCACCTGATTAGGATCCACCTTTTGAGTAGTCTTTATTTGTTATATTTTTTTTCTTGTGCTAATTTATTTCTTTGGTTGTGTGCTACTCCTATTTTTGGTAATGTCAAAAGGGAGAGAAGATGTATGTTTTTTTGTTGATTGTATGTTATGTTGTTTTTAATATAATCTTATGAATATTTTTTTTGTTTAAAAAATTACTTAAATTAAAAATTTTGTTTGTAACCTCCCAAAATTTTAAAATCCATCATCTAGTGAGAGGAGCATACGAAGAAATAACACTTATCTTGCCTTACAACTAATATTATTTGACATCATAAAAAGGGGGGGGGGGGATTTTTGTAATCCAAGATCCATAGTCTGTTATTTTGATGATGATAAATAATATTGACTAGATTATTATATTATTCCTTTAATCTTTTAGATTTTTTTTCCTATGAGCACCAATATTTCAGGTAAAATACACATCGCTCAGGACTGCTGAAAACTCAAGACTATTTAGAATAGGATGTGAAAGATTATGTAATTTATATATTTTTTTCTTTTTTTCATTTCTTAACTGTGGCCACAAAAGAGTGTATGCAAATTGGGTTACCATGCACACACACATGGGAGGATATATTTAAAAAAAAATGAAAATTTTTAAAGACAAATCATATTGTATAATTTTTATTCATACTATATGATTTTCATTCGTACTGCACAACCTATATCTAAGAGTAAGCTTAACAGCTAATTGCAAATTAGTTTCTTTGAACTAATCATACTATACGATCTTGATCTTACTATATGATTTATATTGATTTTATAACCTTAGCCATAAAATTAATTTAATTAAAATTTTGAAATTTGAGTTTTAAATTATTCGTATTGTACAATTTCAATCGTACTATATAATTACAATCATACTGTATGATTATAATCATATTATACAAAATCTTTTTAAATTTAACCTCCATAATTAAGTAATTAAATTGTGGTTTATTAATGATTTCTCTTTGTAGTGTACAATCCTTATCGCATTGTACGAAGAATAGAGACATAATTTGGACATCCCATAGATCGTACTACAAAAACCACAATTATTGTTCTAATCATATGGTACAATATTAATATTATATAGGGTGAACTACTTTAAATTAACTAACCATAATGTTTGAAGTATACAGTATGGGATGATTAATAGAGATGGCGTTCGGTCATCCCCGGATTCATCCTGTACGAACAGTGAAAATAAAATAGATCATATTGGATGATCTCTAAATCATTCTATACGATGTGTTGAAAATTTGTGAACTATTCATTCTCCTTTGTATTCGGTAAAACTAATTTTAAACTGATCGCACTGTACAAACTTAAATTGTATTATACGAATAAAATTGAATAACTTAAATTTTTAGGGTTTCCTGAAGCCTATTATAAAAGTAATTCTTTAATTTTTTTTCTAAAAAAAACATTGAAGAGAGGAATGTGGCTGAAGAAGGAACTTTAAGATGGAGCTTTTGAAGAAAAATAGTGTTTGTGAGAGGAAGGAGAAGGTAAGCTTGAGCATGAGGGAGAAGGAGTATGAGGGGAATCACATAATTTCTCTAGGCTAGCTACACGCTTGCTCCTCTTTTGGCCTTGGTGAGTCTTGTGGGAGCTTTGTAGGAAGAGAGGATTCTTATTAGGTACTCGAGGTTCTATTCCCTCTCTAGGAGGGAGAAAAAGGAGTCAAGGTTCTATACCTTTGAAAGTAATTTTCGATCCTCTGCCGCACCGTGGTGGTGTAGGAGAGTTTTGAAAGGGCTTCTCCTCCTTGTTGAGGGAGAAAAAAGAGAATCACTTTTATGTTAGTGCAATACTTGGAGTGGAGGACTCTAGGAGTAGATGTAGGTCAAGGTTTGACCAAACCACTATAAAATCTGGTGTGTTCGTTCTGATTTTACTTTCTGCATTTTACTATTTCAACTTCATTTTCGCTATAATTTCTTAATAAATTTCTGAGATCTATATTCTGTTGTGATAATTAGAATTTCATCATCACTATTTTTCAAGGCATTTTTAGTTTATTAGCTTTCAAATACAAAAATTAAACTTGCTTATTTCTAAGTGTTTTGAAAAAGACAAAAATTAGTACTTTTACTTAAGATTATTTTAAAAGTACCAATTAATCCCCCCCCCCTCTTGGAGCGTCTCATACTTTCAATGACAACTATGACAAGTTATTATGTAATGACCAATAGTATGACTGTTAATGCAAACTCTCTCACTATATTGCATGGGCTCATCCATTATGTTTTTATATCATCTGAACTTCAGTCTACCAGAATGCCTTCTAAAATTTGGAGGGTTTAAGGGGTGGAGGCCCCTTATAAGATCATGAATTGGCTAGTACTGATTCTCATGGTATGTGTGAAATTCTTTAGAGTATATAACATTAAATTTATTCATTATATGGAACTCTAAAAATTATATAAGTAACTTAGCCCAACTAAGGCTATACTGCTAATAACATGTGAACAAGGGATATGGTATATAATACTCTAGCCATAAGTACACAAACAGCTCAAACCCCTTGTTATATCAACCAGGTAGGACATCGATGCCATATCAAAAACTTTAAATTAATGCTTATTATTCCTTGTAGGCTCTATAATTCTTCTGTCACCACATTCAAGTTTTCATAATTTTCCCTGCACATGTGGGAAAAAAATATTGTGACATTGGTGTTCTTCATCATTTATCTATTCAACTCATCGAACAAACATTTGGGCAATTTTATAATAAATGGTTACAATTAGAACTTGTACTGGTAGGCCATGGGCTCTCTTTAAAATGCCATTGACAGCCTCAAATGAGTTAATTAGCATAAATTTGTATCAAAACCCACTATCAAGTGTCAAAGCCCGCTTTGAAACATCCCTCTCAACAAACCATTAATGATGTTCAAGCTTTACTTTTAATGATTTCTACCATATTTTGATTAAATGTTTTAGGATCATCAGTGTTACCTACTATGCACATCTTCTAGAAAAGAAAATTAGCATCAATAACTCCCATTTGTCATCCAACTTTTTTAAAATTCTCACATAGGTGCCTAAGATAATGACGGTGTGCTGCACCTGGAAAAATGACCCTATACCCACAGATAAGGCCAGCAGGCCAATCAAATAGAATACAAAGATTTCTTCTATTACTGATGGAGGAGATTAAGTTATGAAGCACGCTTAGGAACTTGATCCAAGACTCATTGCACTCTGACTCTACTACACCAAATAATAGTGGAAAGCTATTGCTATTCACATCTACTCAAACAATATTGTGCACAGTTCCATTATATGTACCTAGAAAGAAAGTTCCATCAAGGATGAGTACGGGACGACAAAATCTCGAACCCTTGATAGAAAGACTGAAAGACAAGAATAATCTCTATAATGTACGTGAACTAGAGGATTTGATCTTGTAAACTATACCTGACATAGCTATAATGGCTTCCAATTATCTCTATAGGTTTTATATCTATTTTCTTCCTTATGGTTGGAATAATGAAGAAGCTAATGAACTGTGAGTTATATTGTCTAAGCAAAGGTGATATGAGGGACTCATAAAGGTTGCTCCAAGCAAGGTCTTCATCTTCTTCTTCAAGTTGCTTCTTTGGATTCTTCATGGCTCTAGGGGAGATCTTCATCAGCATAAGATCTAGGTTCTCTTCCTTCACTAGGAGGGTGAAAAAGAATTCCCAGGTTCTTTACCTTCACTAGATGGGTGAAAAAGGATTTTTAGACTCTCTACCTACTCCAAGAGGGAGTAAAAGGATTCAAGGTACTCTGCCTCACTAGGTTGGTGGAAAGATTTTATAAGGGCTTCTCTGCCTTGCTATGGGAGTAAAGGAAGAGTCACTTCTATTTAGTGAGATATTTGGAGAGGGAGTCTCCAACGAGTGGACATAGGTCAGGTTGACCGAACCACTATAAATTTTGGTGTGTTCTTTCTATTGGTTTTTCTATATTTTAATTTTTGCATTTTTCTATGATTTGATATCTCTAATTTTGTTATTGTAAAATTAGTTCTACTTCTGCATTAAGGGGTTTTAACTTTTTGTTTGTTATTTTTTTTTTAAATAACAAATCCCTCCCCCCCCCCTTTCGATTAGCATCCGGACTAGTTCTTTTGTTTTTAACAAAACTCATGAACTTTTGATTACATCGTATAGTACGAAAACTATCATACAGTATAATGAGTACAAAAATTGAATTTCAAAATATTATCTAAATTATGATTGGCAGATGAGATATTGATTTTAATTGATTGTCCTGTATGATATTCATCGTATAATATAATTAGTTCATCTTGCATTAATTATCATAATTAGCCATTTTAATCATTTCCTGATTAGCTGATTGTATAGTATGGTATGGATCATATAGTATGATAAGTTTAGAAAATTCAACTTCTGATATTATCACTAACTCACTCCCTTGAGTGTGTATGCATGGTTACCAAGCTTAGTATCTACCTAATACATGATTTGAATCAAGAAAAGTAAAAATATATAAGAATTGAAAATACCAACATTTCCTGACACTTAACCCTAGTCTACCCAATCTTGAGCTGATCAAACTTGCAAGTGTACGGTGAACTTGAAATGTTAGTGCATAAGAAAAAATAGATATACAATAATAGTAGTTAACAAGAGATATTATAGTAAGGAATCCTATAATGTTTGTTATCATAAAAATCATAGGAATAGGGTCCAGATTTGTGACATGCTTAACCTACAATTTTCCCTCAATTGTAATGGATGTAAACAAATCATTTTTATTTATAAATACTAAATACAAGTTTGAAAAAAAAGTAATTATTGATGAAAATATTCTCTTTAGAAATATTATATTTCTTATTAATATCCTTTGATGTGCACCTCTTGGCCAATGAGAAACCTCTGATGATGTGAAAAATTCAAATTGTTTATTTCTTTGAAAATTACCATTCCTCAACAAATTTATAATATATTAATTGATATTTTGAATGTTTAATGTTGCGTAGCTTACCATTTCTTTGGTTATCTTTGTTCTATTTAATCACTACGTAAGTGTATTATTTGGTATTTTTTGCATGAGTGTGTTATAAATCTAATTATGGAAAGTCAAATTTTGGATTTTGTTCCCTCACTCTTATACCAGCTGTAAGTGTTAAATCTATAGATTAGGTTATATTTAATTAATAGTGTCCATCTAATGACCACTAATGATCAAATTTGGTTGCATTTCCTTTTAATTCTAAGCTTAAATTGGCATGGAAGGCCTAACCCATGATTCCACCAGTTAGGCATCGAAAGCTTTGAAATAGCACATATATGTATATTGAAATGTAAAAACAATAATTTACAGAAATAATAGATAGGAAAATAGAGAATTTCGAAGGACTCAGAAAAAATACATAATTTTAATATTGGATGCATGTAATCAGTATTCATTGAACTGTAATAAAATACTCCAAGTGTAATTATACATAGCAAATCTGCAATTTGTTAGAGAAAAAATAGTAGATTAGAGTGTTATCAATGGACGATTGATTAAATATCAAATTAAGTAGCCGATGTAAGTGCATAGGACATAAGAGTAATTAATTTAAATAGTGGTCATATGAGGAACTGCTGAATCGAAAATGTTATCACTACCCCTCAAGTTGATGGGAGGATAAACGACCATCAACTTGTCACGAAGAATGAGGAACAACTAAAAAAATAACGCTTTCGTAAAAGGATAGCAAGATGATCTTTAGTTGAGATATGATGATCAATAAAAAATGTTTTGTTGATACATTCAAGAATAAAATGGTGATATATTTCAACGTGTTTCGTGCGGGTGTGAAATATAGGATTCGTGTCAACATGGTTGAAATATTATAACAAAATAGTGAATTTGTGTTTAAGGGAATAAAAAATTCTTGACATAAACGACAAAGCAATATAAGTTTGTTGATAGAAGTGGCTAAAGCTGAATACTTCATTTAGAACTAATTAAAATATAGGTATTAAAATAAGCAATTCCATACTCTTGTTTAAAACCTTAAGTAAAAAGGAGAGATTTTTGCCTAGCAATCAAGCCATCAAAGGTGCATTTCAAATTGAATATCCATTTGAAACTAATTATATGTTGATAAGGTTTAGGAGGAATGACTTCCTCATATCCTTTGGATTGAAGAGCAAGATATTCAGTGGACATAGCCTTGCACCACTCAAGAAAATTGATAGTAGAGGAATAGCAAGTTAAAATGCTGGAGAGTCGCGGGAATGATAAAGGTTGAGAAAATGCCAAGGGTGGAATAATCAAGTTTGATAACCAGTGATCATGAGGTGGTGAGGAGGTGTAGGTTTGATTGTATGTGATGAAGTAGAGTAATCTTGTTGCGGGGAAGTTGGTAAAGGAGAATTAAAAGTGGATGAAGGTGATGATGTAGAGGTTTTAGTATAATGGAGTGAAAAAAATTAGGTGGATTTTTGGGTTGGATTGCTGTAGAATATGAGGTGGAGGGGAGAGTTAGAGGAGGAGGTGAAGTTGGCAGTGCATGAGAAATAAAAGGAGAGATAGATTCTGGTAGATATAAGTTTGATTCATTAAACTTAATGTGACGAGAAAAAAACACTTTGCTGATAGGTGGATTATAACACTTATAGCCTTTTTGGGAACTAGCATTACTAAGGAAGATACATGAAGTAGAGTGAGGTTCCAATTTGTGCAAAATATGAGGTGAGAGCTACAGATAGCAGTTGAAAGAAAATACACGTAAATGAGTGTAACCAAGAGGAGAGTTGTACAATTGCTGATAAGGGGAAATGAAAGAAGTTGTAGAAGATGGCAACCAATTTATTATGTTAGCAGATACCCAAAGATGAGATGGTAGATGATTTTTAATTGCTAAGGTGCTGACCATATTAAGTAAATGATGCTTTTTTTCATTCAATTAGGTCATTTTACTATGGAATGTATGGGAAAGAATATTGGTGTGTACTTCCATTAGTGAGTAGAAATTTTGAAATATTCACTTCCATTATTAATATGTAGCAAATGAACATGTGTTTCAATTGAGTTTCCACAAATTTTTTAAATAAGATAAATTTTTACATAATTTTAGATTTATGTGTCATTAGATAGACCCATGAATAATATTACAAATTATTAACAAATAGTAAGTAAAATTGATAGCCTTGTATAGAAACTATTGGGGCAGATCTCCAAACATTAGAATGCACAATTTGATAAGGTTTTGTGGTTAAATGAGTGGAATTAGAAAATGGTAGGTTGTGACTTTTAAATATTACATATGAAATATAAAATAAACTATCTAAATATATATATAAATGTTGATACTATTTGACTAAAGAGGCTAACAGAATGGTGGGGATGAGCTAGGTGACAATGCCATAGAGATGAAGTACCTACATTAGAACACATGGTATAATGTTGTGGAGAGTTTAACACATGTGGGCGAGTAGGGAGAGGATAAAGTATAAAGACTATTATAATAAGGTCCTTGATTGATAGTGTGATGACTCTAGCATTCTAATTTGTATAACTAGAAGCATCAAAATAAATAGAGCAACTATTATCATAAGTTAGTTAAGCGATTGATAGAAGATTGTGTGAAAGAGAAGGTGCATGAAGAATTGGGTGAAGAGAAATTATACATGATGGAATTAAAAGAAGTCTAGTAACAAAATGAGTAATAGATATATCCTATCCATTACCAACAAACACTTGGTCAAAGTTGTTGAAAGTAGATGGTTGTTGAACTAAAATGAAATATGAGGTTAAATGAGAAATTGCACCACTATAAAGATACTAGCAAGAAAGAGTTGAATTTGTTGATGCCAAATATGCTTTCGGTGAATATGAAGAAGGTTAAATGACATTCATATCAAACTTATTCCAACATTTAGATGTTTCATGGCAACATATTTTGCAGATTTTTCAATAAATGGCATAGTTTTGAGATTTTTCACCTCTGGAAGTTGTGGGTTAATGTGAAGATCCTTGATTTGTTGGAGAATAGCCAAAGTTATTACAATCTAGAGCAAAGTGGGGCTAGTGAGTTTGACCGCATCCACACAAGAGGTAAGGGCAAGCTTAAAGTTAGATGTATTAAAATTATCCAAAATTGTCAATTATCTTGTCACTTTACTAGCTAAGTTAACCTCTTGACTACAGAGTAGAGGATAGTGATCATTTAGACTTATGGTGTATGCTTAGTTTTGATGATAGTTTTAAAGGCTTGATAGTTTAGGGGAAGGCCATTAAAAATATACAAGATTATTTCTTAAGTATTGATCAGCACTCTACATCACTAATACTGTCCACAATTTTTCTAACAGTTGAGAAATATTCAATCTTAGAGTGATTTTTAATGTTAATATGATGAAGATCATTTTTAAGATATATTACATAAGAGCGATTTGTAGTTTGGAAGCCATTTCTTAAGTGTAAGTCAAATGGAGGTGCAGAAATCTAGATTTTGTACATATAGAAGGATTGAAGATAATACAGTGGTGAAAAGGGCTATGGTAAGATCTAGTTAACACAACCACATTGTATATTGGGGATTGGAAGAGATTTGTCCTATATCATTAAGAAGATGCTTTGGTGGACATCCATCAAGCCATGAAATCCATTTGTTATGAATAATTTGAAGATTTATGAGAAAAAACAAGGAAAGTTGTTAGTGAGAAGTTGTGTGTGGATAATATTTTTTATATTGGACATTAGAAACTTCAGCTGACAAGAAATGGATATGTCCTTGAGTTTGATCAAGGAAAAGTCACAAGAATATAGCTTTAATACCATAACAAAATGTAAATATACCCAACTATAAAAATAATATTAGGCAAAATATAGAACAAAAGGAAGTAGGAAGAATGCAGAATTTTAATATAGACAAAATGCATTATGTATTCATCAAATCATAATACATAACTCTAGGTGTATTCATATATAAAAAATATATAATTTTTTAGAGATAGAATTGTGGATTAGAGGAGTTTTTTATTAATGGTGGGTGCTAATTAATGAGTAGATAAAGTTGCTAATGGAGGTGGAAAGTAGAACAAAGTACTAATTCAAATTAGTGGTTGTATAAGGAAGCGCTCAACCGATATTGTTATCACTACATACATTATGTTAATAATGTTTTTTTTTTTTTTAGAATAAGCTATAAGAAAGCTTCAATGAAATTATTCACCTTCTACCTACAAGATTTGTTGTAGCTATCGCTTACTCTTTGACTTTACGAGTTTCGATTGTAACTTTCTTCATCTAATTTTCTTAAATAAACATCATCTTTCAACAAAGGTCAAAAGTCATATATAGGCACCTCACATGGCGAGTAAATGAAAATATTAAAAGTCATGGATATTGATAATTAGTTATTTCAATGGTGTATTATTTTTTGTATAATTTATAAATAGCTTATGCTGTATTTTGTTTGTAATGTTACAATGTCTTTGTGTTTCCTTCAAAGTTTTGAACACTAAAATATCTTGTTGAACAAATTGTATTAAAGACTATTTAAGAAGGTACTAAAATATCACAGCGAAGAAAAGCATTAACATGGTGCAAATAACTTAACAAAATATATGAAGATTTGTACATAATTTGGCTCATAAGCCCACATTCACACCAGGTTAAAATCATCACCTAGAATTCCTATAAATGAAACACTTTCTAAAATAAAAAGGGTGATAATATGACAATGTATCATCATTTAGAGGACTCCATAAAAAGAAATAGATATAGTGATTTAGTGGGTAAGATCATCATGTTCTTTCTCACATAAGAATCCTATTTTTATACTCATCATGCTTATGCAGGTAGCCTTTAGGCACCTAACAGGTTCCAACCAGAAGACTCGACCAAAGTATTCACAACACCAAGGAAGGAGGGAAACTAATAGGTTGGGAATGCGACCTTTCAGCAAGTTGGCTGATGCCAACTTGTAGATCCATAGCCAATCTCCCTCATAGGGATTGTACCATGAAAAATCATCATGGTGGGCCCAAACAAGGCATCATCTACATTGGCAAGTCCCATCAAATAATTATCTAGACCAATCTAAGCACTAGAGGTCACTCACCTTGGCAGGAACTGTTCATCCACAACAAATGTAAACAATCGTGGCCACCCATCTACTACTGACAACCTAGATATCGAAAGTGAACACCTCCTAACCCCTTAAATATGATTCTTTAGGCATAGTCATCCTTGGCATGCAAATTTCTCTTCCTATAGGGATTCACCCCTCACTCATAGAGGTCTAGATAGTCCTTTTTAGGTCTCATTCATCTATCTAGAGGACTCGCCTTCATAGATTCGTCTTACATTCCAGGTTGATTTTCCTGGGGCACTTGCTTGGGAGTAGAGAACCATTTCAAATGTTGAGACCCACAAGCATGTCAACTAACTAGTTTACGCATCTGTGTTAAACATGTCATACATTGTACTTTCTATTTATTTTTTAAACCCCCCCTGTGGCTTGAAAATGTTCGATGCATACAGGGGGGGAGGTTGAATTGGTGACTCTAAAAAAAAATTACGATTAGAATGGCAGTCTTTATATATTAAAACAGTAACATAAGATTTTTCTTTTTTTTTTAAACAAATTTTATCACAATCGAGAAAAATAAGAAATAAACTTTTTTTATTTTTGATAGAAAACAAGTTGCAACAGTTCTCAAAATATTTTTCTTAATTTGTGAATTTTTCATGTAGAAATGGAGCGCAAATGGTCCAGTTTGGCTTACAGATTTATTCAATTGTTTAAAGGAATTTAAAAATAATGTTAATTTTGAATTACATATAATGCATTTTTTCTTACACAGTGGTAATGGAAGTTAACTTGTCATTTTTTAAATCTAGGTACTAACAATCAAACTTGCCATGAATAAAAATAAAATATCAAATTTCTTATTTAAATTCAAATTAGGTATTCTTTATTATCAAATATTTTGACTGGTATTAACGTTCTTCCATTATTCCATATATAAGTCTCTATAAATATTCTTTGATGAGCACCTCTTTGCCACGGGGAAACATACTATGATGAGAAAAATTCTCAGGATTTATTTCTTTGAAACGCACCATTCTTCCCTCAACATCTTAATAAAATTATTATTAGATACTTCAAACGTATTATTTTGCTTAGCTTACCTTTTCTTTGGTTATCTCTGATCTTTTTAATTACTGCATAAATGTGTTATGCGTCTAATTATTGAAAGTCAATATTTGGATTTTGTTTACTTTTGTACGCACTAAAACTATCAAACCTATAGATTATGTTCGATTTTTCTGATATTAGCAGTCTAATGGCACCTAATGACAAAATTTGGTTGCATTTCCTTTTAATTCTAAGCCATAAAATGGCATGGAAGGTAGGGCAAGCCCATTATTCCACTGGTCACGCATCGAAAAGCCCTTCTATATACATTATATTAATAAAGCTTTTCATTGAGAACAACCTACAAGGAAGCTTCTGTGATTTTTGAAAGTCTTCGAATAGGTGTTTAACCTAGAGAAATGTATCCCAAGGCTAAAAAGAGGGGGGGGGGGCGGGCAGGATGAATTGGTAATTTAAAAATTTCTTCCTAGATTACAAAATCTTTATAATTTTAAGCACAATGAAATTTTTATCAAAATAAAATTTTCAACCACAAATTAAAAATGCAGTAAAACAAAAATACAATAAAAATAAAAAATATAAGAATACGTAATTTTATAGTGGTTCAGTCCAACAAGACTTACGCCCAGTCCCTGAAGACTCCCTCTTCAAGTATTGCACTATACTAAAGTGACTCTTCTTTTACTCCCACAATAAGGCAGAGAAGCCCTTACACTTAACCTCTCTTCCATCAATCCCTAATGCGGTTGAGTACCATCGTTTCACACCCTCCAGGTATTGATTGAGAACCATAGTCCTTTCAGAGCCTCCTGGTGTCAATAGAGAATCGTCGTCCTTTCACACCCTCATGGTGTAGGAAGAGTATTGGCTCTCCTTTGAAAAATTTCCACCAAGAAACTTTAAGAGAGAAGGGAAGACCTTCGAAGAACAAGCAAGAGCTACTCACCATTGGGCAACCTTGTAAATCCCCAAATAATTCTCTCTTTAGAAATCTCTCACTCTCAAATTACAAAAACTCTCACAAACACTCTCCAAGTGCACTCTCAAAAGAATATTGAAATAGAAAATTCATAGGTGCTCTTACATTACGATCTGTTGAATCAAAATCATGCTTCATTTGGTACAAAATTGGAAGAGTCTATTTCGTTCGTTGGGTGTCATATGTACAAATTTAAGATCGTACAATATGAATAGTTCAAAAAATTTATCTATCCGTATGGACGAACTAGAACGCATCCATTTTGTATGATGGACATCGTCTGTACGAACCTATGATTGTACAGTATGATCAATTCAAAAAAAAATTGAGTTCATTTGGGACGAACTTGTTCGCAACCATTTCTTAATATGGACATTGTCTGTACGAATGTAACTTCATATAGTACAAATAGAACTTAGTAAATTTCCAGGAATGATTCGATTACCTCCGTTCTGAAGGAACATTCAGTACAAATCGCCCCGTACGATTCATGATTGTACAATTTGATAAGTTTAAAAAAATACATATTTTTACCCTCCCCAAGTGTGTATGTGCACGGTTACCAATTATAATAACACCACTCAAACTCTAGAAAAAATATAAAAGGTATAGATTTCAATTACAATAAACCATAATCTAATATATCTTGAAGTCTTCAGCAATCTAGAGTATGATTTTCCTTAAACATTAGTACACACAAAGAGTGTCCGAAAAGAGTAGGATCTCCCCCTTCTTCCTATGAATAATCTCCCTCAGAGCTTTAACCTGCCCAAAGAGTGTTCGAAAGAGGCATCAGTAAAGTAAATAGAGAGTTAAGTGGGAGGTTCAGGATGTATAAGATTGTACTTTTATTTTCTAAGATATAAGAAACTAGATGTCCTAAAGCCACATTTTTCTTTCTCTTATGATGAGAACTTCCAATATCAAAAAGATTATAAATGTAATCCATGATATGTTGGTCTTCATACAAAGGTTTTTTAGTCATTATCAAATATGTGACTGTGGACAAAAGAGAAGTCATGTTTATATGATCATCAGCTTTTGGAATAATTGATTTTTTAAAAAATATGCTTGATAATTCGAGTATTTTGATTGAGAGTGTAAATACGAGACAAATGACTCACTTGGGCAACACTTATATGAGTTTGATTTATTTCAGACCAATCAAAGTCAGCTTTAGAGGTTAAAGTGTGCGCTCTAATCCCTTGGGTTCTTAGATGGAGAAAGTTGCCTATTTCTTCCTTTGTGTTTTCTACTCATTACTTAAGAATGTAGGAAGTAATCCTAGTGTGGTCCTGATTAAATTTCATGTTAGAGAGAAAGGTTTGGAATGTCTGTTTTTGGTAGGCATAGATGAAAGTGAGGATAAATGACAACTGGGTGGAGGTAAATAGGAGCATGACAGAGAAATGGATATCACTCTAAATGAGGAGTCAGGAAGGGGTAATTTTTACAGCAGAATAATGAAGGTTAGGTTCATCCCCCACATAAACTAATAACATGATTGTATAAATAAAATGCGATTTCATACGTACGATATGTAATCAATAACTAACATTAACAGGAAAATTGTCCACCCTCGTACAGAGGAAACAACACAAATTATACGGTATAATAAAGTCATTGTATAGTATGAAATTCTATGATATAGTATGAAATCCTATGAAAAACTAAGTTTCATGCTTTCAACTCAAAAACCTATCATGTATAAGCTACATAATTTGTACAGCATAAAAAATTTTGTACAGTACGAAAACAATACTTAGAAAATAAGACATGATAATCATAAAATCTTCTCAAAACCAATCATCCTAAAGCCAATGACATGCTTCTAGTAAAAAAAAAACAATATCGAAAGCACACAACTTAATACAAAAAAATAAACAAAATAAACAAGCGAAAATAAATAAATACATAATTACACAATAAATCAAGTTTACAAAATTTCAATTTAAGCATTTAGATCAATCACACCTAATCTCATCCTTAAAGTACTAAATGTGTCAAATTCTAGTGGTTTTATGAAAACAACTGCTAGTTGATTCTCTGTAGCAACGTGATGCAATTCAATCTCTCCCTTAGCTACATGATCTATAATGAAATGATATATTATGTCTATATGCTTGGTTCTAGAATATTGAATAGGATTCTTTGAAATGTATATTACACTAGTATTATCATAGAAAATCAAAATTGTGCCAATAAAAAATCATAAATCAAACAATCATTATTTTAACCAAAGAACTTATGCCATACAACTACCTAAGGCAATGTATTCTGGTTTAGTTGTAGATATGGGTACTTAATTTTGTTTCCTATTGGACCAATAAACTAAAGAGTTTCTTATGAATTGATAAGTTCTAGATGTACTTTTCTAATTAACCCTACATCATGTAAAATCTAAATCAAATATCCAACTATTTCAAAGAAGAGATATGATTAAGATATCAAATTCCTAAGTTTTAAGTTCCCAAAAGATATCTCAGAATTCATTTAAGTACTATCAAATGTGATTCATTTGGATCATATTGAAATCTAGTATACAAATAAATACTTGTATTATATATGATCTATTAGCAGTTAAGAAAAGTAATGATCCAATTATTCCTTTAAATTTCTTTTGATCAATATATTTTTTCCTTAGGGTGCTTATCTAACTATACTGATAAACGTATTGGTGTAGTCATTCATTTAGCATTATCTATTTCATATTTGTTGATCATGTCCTTAATATATTTTTATTGACTAAGATAAATTACTTCCTCATTTTGCTTTATGCTAAAACTAAGAAAATAACTCAAATCTCTCATTAAAGTTATCTCAAATTCACTATTCATAATTTATGAAAGAACATTACAAAGATTTTTATTTATAGATCTAAATAAGATATCATTAACATATATTTAAATAATAAGCATGTCACCTAATATCCTTTTCAAAAAGAGAGTAGTGTCCACACTTCCTTTCACAAATGATCTCTCTAATAGAAAAGTTCTCTCATACCAAATCCTAAATGTATGTTTTAGTCCATATAATTTCTTTTTTAATTTAAACACATAATTAAGTAATTTAGCATTTTCAAAACCTAGAGGTTGTTTAGTATAAACATTCTCTTGTATCATCCTATTTAGAAAGGCACTCTTAACATCCATCTGATATAATTTAAAACTTTTAAAACATGAAAATGTTAACAAAACCACCCTAATTGCTTTAAGTATGGCTACATAGGCAAAAGTTTCTTCAAAATCAATCCCTTCTATTTGATTATAACCCTTGGCCACTAATCTTACCTTATTTCTATTCACAACTCCTGAATCATTTATTTTATTTTTGAACACCCACTTAGTTCAATAACACTTTGATCCTTAGAACTTTTAATCAATTCCCAAATATCATTTCTTACAAATTGATTTACTTCTTCCTACATCGACAAAATCCAAAATGCATCCAAAAGTTCTTGATTTATATTAGTGGTTCAACCATCGATATAAAGGTAGAATGGTTCTCTTCTTTGCTAAGTTCATTTCTAGTCCTAACACCCTTATTAGGTTAACCTAAAATCAGTTCCTTAGGGTGATTCTTGGAAAATCTCCATTCTCTAGGAAAAGGGTTTTCTAATCCAACCTTCTCTTCCAAATTTGTCTTTTCAATTTTTTGAGAGATATTTTTAATATGATCTTCTTCTAACCTTATCTCTTTTGAAATGCATGATTCATCAAACACAATATGTGTGGTCTCCTCAACTACCAAAGTTCTCTTGTTAAAAACTCTATATGATTTTCCAATACAAGAATATCCAAGAAAAATTTCTTCATCAAATTTTGGATCAAATTTTCCTAAAGGAGTTTTGCCATTATTATGAATAAAGACCTTGCATCTAGAAACATATAAATGAGAAAGATTAGGTGTTCTACCCTTAAGATGTTTATAGGGTGTTTTATTTAATTTGGATATAATGTTCACCCTATTCAGAACATAACAAGATGTACTAACCGCTTCAACCCAAAAATATTTTGAAAGTGAGTATTCTACGAATATGACTCTAGCAGCATTAATTAATATTATATTCTTTCTTTCTACTGCTTTATTCTGCTGAGAGGTTCTAGGTGCTAAAAAATTGTGATCAATTCTTTTATCTTTACAAAAATCTTTCAATTTTTTATTTTCAAATTCACCTCTATAATTACTTTGAATTGATAAAATCTCGCACCTTAATTTCCTCTGAATCCAATTATAAAAATTTTTAAATTCCTCAATTGATTCACTTTTATGAAATAAAAATTTAACCCAAGTGAATCTTAAAAAGTAATCAACTATAACAAATCCAAACACTTTAACTCCTAGACTTACAGTACTAACCGGTCCAAAAAAGATCCATATGAATGATTTCCAATTATTTGTTTGTTTTAAGATCCTTAATGGAATAAAAGGTGGACTTCACCTTTTTTCCTAATTGATATGCATCACATAGGTGGTCCTTAATAAAGTCTAGATTTGGGTATTCCTTTAACTAGTTCTTTTTAGGTATTTTTCCTAAGATTTTACATACTTGTGTGACAAAGTCTCCTATGTCATAACCATGATTCATCCGTAATTATTTTGAGACAAAAATCATTAGAAGATTTATCACAATTCAAATCAAGCATGTACATATTATTTACCCTAATCTATGCAAAACATTAATTTTATTATGGTTTATTATGTAGCTAGTGGAAAATTTTTTTACACTATAACCCTTATCACATAGCTAACTAATACTCAACAAGTTGTGCTTTAAGCCTTCTACCAATAAAACATTCTCAATAAAAAAGTTGTTCAAATTTCCAATAATACATGTACCAACCACTTTCCTAGTGGATTGTCTCATAGTGTAATCTTGCCTCCATTCCTGGCTTCCAGCGATATGAATTGTGTCTTATCTCCAGTATATGCTTCGAACGTCTATTGTCTATGCACCAAATGCTCTCAGGATGTCTTGTATGAGAGGGTTTCTACAAGATAATCAAATATTAGTCTTGGAAACTCAAACAAGTTTGGGTTCTCCTCTTGAGAAAAATAATCTAGATGCATATTGTTATGATTTATTTTATGCATCTTAAGACTACACACTAAATACGTTTTAATATAAATAGTACAAGTGTGAGGTGTACACAATTAATCCACAAGAAAGAAGATTTTACTAAAGGAAAAGAATTTATCAATCTATGTGAGTTAAATTGTCTTTTCCAAGGTTTTGACATTTATTGCTTCTGATCATAAATGAAAAATTATTCAGGTGTGACTGGTATCCTATTTTTCTTAAGCGTTTTCAATTTTGCTTTAAAAAATGAGTTAGCCCTTTCTAAAATAGCATTTTTAACTTTCAAATAGTATTCTATACTATCATATTCATACATAAATGTTTTAAAATTATTTTTAAGTTTAATATGTGATGATTTCAATAGTTCATGCTATTTATTCAACTAATCCAAAAATTTTATATGGTTGCTATCATTCAGTGCGTGATCTTTCCTAAGGATTTCATGCTCTTTTTGTAATTCTAAAAATTCTATGTTTAACCTAGCATGCATCTTTTTGAGTTTCTATAAACAGTATGAATTTTTTTAAAAACATCAAAGAATTCTTCATAGGTTAAGTCACATACATCTTCTTAATCTAATTAATCAGGCTTGTCTATCATCAAACACAAGTTAGCAACTTCCTTCTCTACTTTTGTTTTTAAAGAATCTAAAGCTGAATTTGCCCAAAATACTCCATGCAATCTCTTCTTGCCCATCCTTACATTACTTTTGTCCTCCACCTTCTTTTTGCTATGATTGGCTTTAAGATCCAGGAATTCATATTTGATGTGTCAAAGCTTCCTACATTCATGACATATTACATCATTAGAAGCCTTAGCATTTTTTGTGGAACTTATCCTTGTTCCACTGCTGGCATCTTCGTTGCTTCCTTTCTTTTAGAAAACTTCTAAATTGTCTTATCATTAACACAATGTCACCTTCATCCTCAGGCCGAGATTGATCACCCTCCGAGTCATCCACTTTCAATGTTATGTTTTTCTCGTTCTAATTCTCATATGTATCAATCTATCTTTGGGTCACTCCTTTCTCATAAGTAATTAGTGATCCAAGAAGATTAATAATAAAATAAATATTTAAGTTCTTTGATTTTGTTATAGCAATTATATTTACATCATAAACCATAGGCAAATAATGTAAAATTTTATTTACTTTTTTAGCATTTGTTAATTCCCTACCTAAAGCATGCAATAGGGTGACTATTTATGTGAAACTAGTATACATGTCAGTGATAGATTCATTTAGTTTCATGCAAAATAGTTCATAATAGTGTAGCAAAATATTCAATCTAGATTGTTTCACCTCGTTAGTCCTTTCATATGTGATACAAAGTTTATCCAAAAATTCTTTTCGAGTTTTATAGGTTGAGACACGCATATAGTCTCCAAACTTAAATGCACACAAAAAACTATTTGAACATTCATCATTTAACTGAGCTAAGTCTTTATCTTTTACAGTCCAGTCAGTAAACAATATTTTAGTTATAATGCCATCTACAAGTGTAGTTAGTCTACTGTAGCCTTCTTGTAATAAAATCCATATGCAATAGTCAAGCGATTGAAGAAAAGTAGACACGTGTTTTTCAAAAATTGAAAAGGGTTGTTATCAAATAATGGGAGTCTAGTGATTGAATACCCTTGAGGTGTGTTGTGGTTTTCAAAAGTAGTCATGATCATTTCTAAAAAGTTGTCTAAATCTTAATTTTTGAAAGTAGACTCTTATACCACTTGAATGTCTAAATAGGTTATTAAACCTAAAACAATTGTCCCAAGGCTAACCAAGAGAGGCGTGAATTGATAATTTAAAAATTATATGGTAGATTAGAAAAATTGTTTTTAAATCTATATAAGCACAATGAACTTTTTAATAAAATAAAATTTTCAACCACAAATTAAAAGCACATTAAAATAAAAATGCATTAAAAAAATAGAAGAACATAGAAATTTATAAGTGTTCCATCCAATAAGACCTATGCCCACTCTCTGAAAACTCCATCTTCAGCCATCACACTTTACCAAAGTGACTCTCCTTTTGCTCCCACAACAAGGCAGAGAAGCCCTTAAACTTAACCTCTCTTCCACCAATCCTCGATGGGGAAAAGTACCTTCATCCTTTCACATCCTCATCCTTTCACGTCATCCTGGTGCAAGAAAAGTACCAATGCTCCTTTAAAAAATTTCCTCCAAGAAACTTCAAGAGAGAAGGGAAGAAATTTGAAGAACAAGTAAGAGATACTCACCTTTGAAAAACCTTATGAATCCCCTCACAATTCCCACTTTAGAAATCTCTCATTCTCCAATTACTAAAACTCTCTCAAATGCTCTCCAAGTGCACCCTGAAAAGAAGTTTGCAAAAGAAAATTCATAGTTCTTAAATAGACAGTTTTAAGAACTCTTATATATGAATGACACAAAAATCATCCAGAAAATAAAAATTTCAATTTAACCATAATGGATCATACAGTATGATTATACATCGTACATATGATTAGTTCAAAAATTACTCGGATGACCCTGTATGAACCGATTTCGCTATTGTTGGTGTATGTACAAACTGACATCGTATAGTATGATTAGTTTGAAATTGAACTAATTTGTTTAGTACAATTTTGTACGAACAGATTTTGTATACTAGATAATATATTATACAAACTATATATAGTATAGTATGATAAGTTGAATCAAAATCATGTTTCATTTGGTACAAAAATAGATGAGTCCATTTCGTACTCTAGATGTCGTATCTACAAACCTATGATCGTACAATACAATCAGTTCAAAAAACAAAATTGAGTTCATTGGAGACAAACTGGTATGCAACTATTTTGTACTCTAGATGTCATTTGTACAAATGTAACTTCATACAATATGAACATGAATTAGAAAATTTTATAGGCTTGATTCAATTAACTCTATTATGGAAAAACACTCATGACAAATTGTCTTGTACGATCCATGATCGTACAATATGATTAGTTTTTAAAAATACAAGTTTTTACACTCCCACAGAGTGTGTGTGCACGATTACCCAATTACAATCACACTCTCTCAAACTAAAAAAAAATATAAAAAGTACATACTTCAATTATAATGAACCCTAATTTAATCTGTCTTAATGTCTTCAGCAGTCTGGAATATGATTTTCCTGAAGCATTAGTACACACAAATAACAAATTTTTTTTTAATATATGTTAGGAGAAATAGTAATCAACACAATAGGATTTTGGAATCATGAAAAACACACATGATATAAAAACATAGTTATGAAAATTAAGTTGCAACAATTTTATGCACCTTCTACCTGTAAGATTTGTTGTAGTTATCCCTCTCTCTCCGGTTTAAAATGTTTCGATGCTTTACTTTCTTCTTCTAATTTTCCTAGATAACCATCATTTTTTAGCATAGGTTGCAAGTCCAAGGCACCTCCCTTGTCATGGACATTGATAGTTAGTTATTTCAATGATGTATTATTATTTGTGTAATTTATAAACATCTTATGTTGTATTTTTCTTATAATGTTATAATGTTTTTGGGCTTCTTTCAATTTTTAGAACACTTAAATTTATAGTTGAACAAATTGTATTAAAAATTGCTTATGGAAGTAATTACCAAATTATAGGGAAGAAAAGAAATAACATGGTGCAAATAACATAACAAAAGATACAATGATTTATACATAGTTTGACACATAAGCCCACATTCAATCCAGGTTCAAATCTTCACCTAGAATTCCTATAAATGAAACACATTTTGAAATAAAAAGGATAATAATATGGCTATTTATTGTCACTTAGAGGATTCCATAAAAAGAAATAATTAAAGTTATTTAGAGATGTAAGATCATCATGTCCTTTCTCAACTTGTAGAAAAACTCACATATCTTATTTTTATATTCATTGTACTTATTCAAATGTTCCTAAGGCACCTAATAGGTTCTAACCAAGTGACTTAGCTAAAGTATTTACACCACCCAAGAGCAAAACTCATATGATAGCAAGTTGAATTGTGTTAGCTTATAAATTAATAGCCAATCTCCCTCATAGAGATCATACATGAAAACCCATCATAGTGGGACCAAATAATCCTTGGCGAGTCCCATCAAAGAATTATCTAGACAAATCTAAGCCCTAGAGGCCACTCCCTTCATAGGGAGAGTTCATCCACAACAACTTTCCACAATTAAGGCCACCTACTTGTCACTGACATCCCTAATCTTGTTATTAGAAGCAAGTACCTCCAAAGTCCATATATATATGATTCTATATGCTTAATCATCCTTGGATCACAAATTTTTTCTACTGATCGGGACTTACCCTCAATTATAGTGTTCTAAATCCTTTATGGGCTCATCCCCACATCTAGAGAACTCAACTTTATTGACTCATCCTATTAGCCAAATCTTGTAGACCCACCCAAAAAATTTCCCTTGAAGACTTATCTAGGACACTAAGATGGCAGTAGAGAGCAACGTTAAATGCATGGATTCATGAGATCATAAATAAACTAGTATAAGCATTATTTTAGTCATGTCAAACATTGTACCTTTTATTCCCTTTTTAGCGTAACATTCCCTATGGAAATTTAAACTATATAAAATATAGGATAAAGATGCATTTTTTAATCTTTTAGCTTCATATTTAATTGATGTGAATTTTTTTAATGATTATAGGAACATACGCCAGGAATAGTTTATTATTCTTAAGATCACATAGGATGACTTCCAGGATGATTAAAAATCATCTTTGCTAGTCATCCAGTAGGATTGACATCATACTTTATGATTAGTTCAAAAATCAAGATTTAATCATGGACTATCCTTGAGAAGACCAAATTGTATTACTACAAATCATCTAGTATTATCTGCATCGTATGACATGAACTACTATATTTATTAAACCTTAATTTGATTGACTAATAATGAGATTAATTTATAAAAGATTTTAAATATTATGTAGTACAACCGAGTTCATATAACTGATCAGTTCAGTATTTAAAATTTAAAAACTTACCAAAAGTATAATTTTCTTATAGGGTTTTAGTTGAACTGATTGTTCGGTATGATTTAGTTCATACAATATGATTACTTTAAATATTTAATTATATAATTAGACATTTTTAATGATTTTTTGAATAAAAAATTAGACAATATGATTTGGATTGTATGGGACAAGATTCAGAAAAATTGAAATTCATTTTTTCACCCTTTTGTGTGTGTGCGTGCAGTCACCAAGTTTGCATACACCTTTACATGAATAAGACTCAAGAAATATACAATAGAGAAAGGAAAAATATAGACTTACAAAATATTTATCCTCTTGTACCCAAACTTGTGCCCTATATTTTTTGTTGCACTGTATATGATGTACATGAAATGTTAGTACACATAAAACCAAATACGCACTACAAAAATTAGGAGAAATAAAGTGACAATCAAAAATATTTGTTATAATCAAAATCACAAGATCGGGATCCAAGATTTCATCAGGAAGGTCAAGCCTAACTAACCACATTGTATATTAAGAGTAAAAGATATTACTACTTAATGTCAATGTCACTTTTAAGTAAAATTTATTCTTCTCTAGTTTTAATAAGTCCACCCTATGGTGGTTGACGCACCTACCACTAGGCATAATCAGCTCATTCTAGAGTTTTAAGAGAATTATACCTCCTCTTTTTTAAGTACCCATGGGCCACTTAAGAACTCACAAGTTTCTTTAAAGTTATGTCAGGAGCTGGTTGAGTTATTGTAAAGCTTTGTTGTTATGTTCTAGTAAAAAATGCTAGAGTTGAAAGATCAAGAGCCCACATTCAAACAAGCTGGTCTAACATAATGCTTATGGGGAGCACATTATGTTCACTAAGTTAGTACAACTCACTAATAACCACATCAATATAAAATAATGTTACAACATGGTTTAGGAGACCTCAACCAATGGCCATAAAGAGTTCATTGTATGGAATGACCAACATCAAAATCATATGCATGATAAAAGTCACCTATAAAATGTTAAAATGGACAAGAGGTAACTCTTGTTGTAGGATCGATGTTATCCTAATTAGTAGTGAATACCCTGTAGGTGAGGCTACTAAAGATTATAGAGTAGCTTATTTTGCAAGTGGAAGAGACATAAAAATGTTCTCGTATGTACTACGAGGAAGGTACACACTACATTCACCACTAACAAACTATAAGTCGTTTGTACATATCCATGGTCATGGAAGTAGCAATCACCCTAATCACTTTTTTTAGAGTATACATAACAAAGAGTGGAACACCTTTAATGAAGCCATGATGGCCACCACATTGGTAGCCAACAACCAAATCCACAATATTCTCATCAACATAAGGAGTTTCATTAACATTATTTTCTAGACAAATAAATTTATTTCATCACTTTCCACAATGATTTGGATTAGGGTTTCTTTTCATAAATCTACATAACATAACATCAATTGCCTCGAAAGATAAAATGATTATCAAATATCAATTTGAAAAGAGAAGCCATTTACTTATAACCAAACTTAGCATAATTAATGTTAACTTCATCCCAAAGGATAAAAGAAATACTCTACAATCATTTTGAATATAAATGTTTAAACTAATTATAAAACTTTAGTATGCATCCACAGGATTCTTCTCCTACCTTTGAAAAGAATTAAGATAGGGTTTTTTTTGCTAGGCTTTTGAATTCCTATAAAGGAAAGCCACTATAGTTAATTATATCTCAAAAGAGAAAACTTTTGATTAAAGTAAAGACTAGACTTCTTAAATTTATAAAGAGTTTATCAAAAGTGTGGCTTTAAAAGAGCATTGAAAAAGATTTATACTTTAAACTCTAGATTTTTGAGACTTTAAATTTTAGATTTAGAATTTAAGATTTTTAAAATGATTAGATAACTTTACCAAGGACAAAATAAATTGAGAGGTGTGCAACCTAAACTTATGCCTTCCTAGAGTGAATTGCTAGTTAACATCCTAAGCACCAACCAAACACCTCAAGTATGCAAGATAAAATGGCTATATCCTAGGATTTAAGAATATTTAGTTTAGAAAACTTTAATAAGGACTCTTTAAAATGCAAGTGCTACTAATATAGTGTAATGCGATGATGCATTAAAGTAATATATTAAAAATTTATTCATTTATAATGTAAATAGAGTACAAGCTAGGATCTACTGTAAAGTAAAGGTGGATAGGCTCCACAATAATAAGCTTGGTTTTTTATATCCTATATAATGTAGATTTAAATATGACTACTTACATTAGTCTTTATCGTTTGTCTTCTAGATGTTCTTTAAGATTTCAAAAGATAAAGATGTTCAAAGGAAGAAGAATCATTTCCTTTCAGAACTTCTATAAGTATAAGCAATCCTCATTAAATTTTTTATGACTCTTTACTCTGTATAACTCAATCTACCTATACAAGAATATAAAAATTTTATATTTACATCATCACCAAGATACATTATACTTTTTCAAGAATTTAAAAGAACAATATATATATATATATATATATATTTAGGCATTTTATAATTTATTATTTTTTAATGAAATAATTTAGGTGTTGAATTATTTATTTTAAGTTTTAAAAAGCATTAGCTTTTAAGAAATCCCCAAGTGTAAGGAGTCATTGATTATTAAATCCTAAGCTAATATTTATAATCTATTTGATATCCCTTAAGGGATAAATCCAATATATAGAGTACTTCATTTTATTAAGGTGTTTTAATGATTTTAGATTTTAAAGCATCTTGTAAATTTCCTACAATTACTTAAAATTTTCAACAGAAAGATCATAAGCTCTTAATTATAATGCAATTGATTCCCCTTAAGGGAACAAATCAAGTGCACAGACTCTTTTGATTTATTTATCTTTTTAATTTAAGTTATCAAATTTATCTTACTTATTTTATTTTAATTATATTCTATATTTATATATTTTATATCAATTTCTATTTTTATTATTTATTCCCTAATTTTGATTTACATAGTTGATTCATTTGAGAAATTTAGGATTTACATTTTTTATTATTAATTTCAATCTTTAATTAGGTTAAACCAGTCTTGACTTTTATTTTTAGGCTTAAGACTTTTGTGGTTTATAATTTTTAATAAATTTTAGATTTAATTTAGATCTAATGAAATTTAGTTTTTTTTTTTAATTTTTTAATTTTTTTATGATTTTTACAAAATTAATCCATTTACTTGAATTAAAAAATTCAAATTATAAGGCTATTTTGATTTTTGTTGTAAATCAATCAAAATCACTTGAAATCATTAGTAGAGATCAATGGTGACCTCTAAAGATGTTTACAAAATTTTGAAAAAATTTGATAATTTATATATATTTTTAAATATTTTAATTCTATAATTATTAAAAATTTTAAATTAAATTAATTATTTTTAAGGTTTTTTGTGGATTTTATTTTTTATTGAAAGCTCTATGAATTTAAGGTTGAATGCAAATTACTTTGTATTTTTATAATTTAAATTAAATTTTTAATGATTTATAAAATTCCTTTTTTTAATGATTTATAAAAATCCTTTTTTTTTTAAATCTCACTGAGGGGCCAACATGTTAATTCAGGTAAAAATTGCACAGTTCTTAAAAGGACCTCATGCTCACTAATGCTCATAAGAGCTACAAAAAGAAAGTAAAAAAATCTTAAGAGCTCGAGATCTCTACTAAGCAAAATTACAAAATAACCTAGGTATAATCTACGGTGCACAAGAACGAGGAAGAAACCAAAAAGTAGCATCAGATCTAGCTTCCCATCCAAAATGATACCACAACGAACACTTGCACTAAGAAAATTCTACACAACAAAAGGTGATGCCCAAGAAAGAAATAGGGAAAATAAAACCAAAGGTTAGCAGGTTGATAATCCCCATATTTATCTATAAAAGATAAACTAAGGAGGCAGCACAAGGTATTAACAAGCACCAAACCACTAACAACTAAGAAGCTAAGGTAATCCACAACAACCCCATAACCCATATTGATATAGTCACGGGAAAAACTAGATAGGTTAAATAACCTGTTAACCACAAACTTAGGATAGCTAGGCATACCAACAACAAAAAAAAGCACACAACATCCAAGCACGGGAATAAAGAAGAAAGCCAAACAAGAACAAAAAATTAGAAGAACACTTGGCTTTTAAAAAATACCCCAACTGGAACTCTAGGTTAAAGCCAACCACAACAAGGAAGAAAGGAACCAAGCCCATCAAATAGATATAGCTCTAAAGGACCAAATTGCATAGCCAGAAAGTCTAGCTTAACATTACAGAAAAAATTAGCCCCCCAAACACACGAAGGTCACAGCTATAGAAATGAAAGTTACTAAGCCCAACAAAAATAAAACCAAAAATGCTCTAGGAAATGCCCAGCTGCAAAGCTCGAATAACTCCCAGGAGAAACATACAAGAATTGAGAATTATGGGTAACACATAGCAACATATAATAGCATTGCTGGCACCTAAACAGAACCAGAGTAGAAATAAGAAACAACATAACGGGGATAACCTCCAATGCACCAACTAAGAGGCCTCCCCCCAACTAAAAAAAGCAGAAAACTCAAGCTCCAGCCACCAAACCACATTAAATTCTAACATACGGTAGATCAATTTATCTAATAGTAAAATCCCTTTTAAGGGGGAGGTAAGTTATGAGTAGAAAAATCAGTAAAATAATCCAATTCATACCCCAAATTGGCATGCCACTCGGCACAAGCATTCCCCTCCCTATACATATGAGAGGAGTACACAGTATCATTAAAAGTATTTAAAAAGTGAATAATATAATTGTAATCAACTTCAATACAAATGTTAGAAATATCAAGAAAAATGCATAATCTAATCCAATGAAGAATAGCCCAGAGCTCTGTACAGTTCACATCACAATTTTATAAGGGACCTATAAAAGCCATAATAATACTACCATAACTATCCCTAATAATTCCACCACACCCTAAGGTGTAACCAATAATAGCACTGTCCATATTTAGCTTATAGGTGTTTTTATGAGAAGGTTTGATCTAGTAAACAAACCTAGGTTCAGTAGAAAGAAGATTATCCTCCAACTTGAGACCTAAATCAGCCACAAAGAAGTAATTCTTAAAATTCTTGATAGAGAGAAGATTAAAAAAAAATAGCACCAGAACCTTGTCTTTCACCCTAAGGCACCCTCATCCAACACATCACAACACTTGTCCTAAGAAGACCAGATAATTTTGGAATTACTATTAACCCCTTTCCAAAGAAAATGTATTGAAAATTTTATCAATTCTATTGCAAATTGCATGAGTTGGTTGAAGAGTTTGGAATATAAACCAGAAGAGAGCAAAGAACACTTCTAATGAGAATTAATGTACCCCCCAAAACTCAAAAAATTAAAATCCCAGGACAAAAGCTTGCTCTGCAGAGAAGTAATCAAATTGTCAAAAAGAAAACTTTTCTTTCCACCTTTAAAAAGAGGAACCCTAAGGTACTTAATAGATAAGTAACCTTGCACAAAACAAGTTAGACCTTTAATAGCCAAAATACGGTCATTAGGCTCTTTGTTGGAGGCAATAAAATAACACTTATGCTTGTTCAAAGAGATACAACTAATAATTTCAAAATTATGAAAGAAACCCATAAGTCTATTAATTATATTTAAAGAAGCATTTGTAAAAATAATAAAATCATCAACAAAATATAAATGAGAAATAGAAAACCACCCAAGGTTCTAAAATAGAGGCTTGGATAATTCTCAAAGAGGATGGCAAGGCCTCTAAATAAATACTTAGCATCAATAATGAAAAGGGCAGGGGAGATAGGATCACCCTATCATAAACGGTGACAGGATTTAAAAAGACTAGTTTTTTGTCATTAACAATAATAGAGAAATAGGATCCTTTAATGTAGTTTATGATAAAATTAATAAAAGTTGAATTAAAACCAAACAAATACAGAATAGTGTAAAGAAATTTCCAATCAATGTTTTCATAAGCCTTGGAAATATCAAGTTTCAAGATAATATTGCCACCTCTCACCTAACATCCAAGCCATGACAAAATTCTTGAGCCAAAAGAATATTATCATCAACAACTTGCCCCTTTACAAAGCACATTTGAAAAGGAGAGATAATTTTAGGAAGAATAAAAGTTAACAGACTCAGAAGAATTTTAGAAATCAACTAATTAAAAAAGGTGTAGAGACTAATAGGTTTAAAATCATTCCAATTACTAACAGAGTTGCTTTTGGGGATGAGAATAGTAGAAGTGGAAGTAAAAAATTAAGGACTAGTTTGACAAAAAAAAAATCCATAATAGCAAATAAAGATCATTACTAATAATATGCCAAGCTTTCAAGAGAAACTTATTAATAAAACTATATGGCCTAGCCATAGGGTCACCATTCATGCCATAAAATATCTCCTTAATTTCCTCTAAATAAGGGGGCTTAGAGAGAAAATCATTCTCATCTTGAGAGATGAGATTAGGGATAATAGAGGGGTTGTCAATATGTCAAGGAGTAAAATCCTTATTGAGAAAGTTTTGAAAATGCTGAACCGCCAAATTAGTAATTTCCTCAGCATTCTCAGTAACTGAACCATCATCACAATTGATTTTTTTAATGAAACTTTTGGCACATTTCCACTTAACCAATGCATGAAAATATTTGGTGTAATTTTCACCTTCAATAAGCTGCTTCACAGCCACTTTTTGTTTCCAAACGGCTTCCTCCTGAGCTTGTAATTTAATAAGACAATCTTTAACATCTCTCAACAAACTAAAATTCTAGTAAGAAGGAAACAATTGACATTTAAGCTAAATAGTGTTCACTTTATCTTCAGCATTCAAGATATTGGTGAAAATACTTTTAAAAATATTATGATTCCACCAATTGATAATTTGCTTAATTCTTTTAGTCTAAACCAAAGTCTCTTCATACCAATGATTGAATTGTTCGAATGTAGGGGGGGCATGCCAATTTTCCTGAACTAAGTCAATAAAAGAATCATGAAGCAACCAAATATTTTGAAATCTAAAGTGATGCACAAAACTCATATACCTACACTTGAGGCTAACTAACTTAGGGGATTGGTAAGAATGAGTCCTACTAAGATGCTCAATAAAAATATAATTAATAGAGTTAAGATAAAAATTATTAAATAACACGTGATCCATTTATTGCCATAAATGACAATGGTTCCAAGTAAATTTATTACCTGAGAAGCCAATGTCAACTAAATTACAATCCATAATCTTATTTTTAAAATTCTCCGTAGAGTGATAGATAGGAATAGATCCCCCAATGCATTCAAAGGTATTAAAAAAAGTGTTAAAGTCACCACCAATAAGCTAGGGCAAGCTATAAATACTATGGAAATTAGTGAGTTTCTCCCAAAAAATATTCCTAATATTACGAGAAGAGGCGGCATAAACAAAACAAGCACAATAATTAAAATTTAAAACTCTAATATTATAATGCAAAACTTAAGTGAAATCTCTAATATCATCTATTTGCACAGGATCCTTCTAAAGCACCCTAATCTTATTAGCAGAATTCGAAACAACATCTTTAAAACAAAAAAATCTAGTAGTACTAAGTAATTTAGCATAAGTATTAAGAGGTTCAAGTAAACAAGAATAGAAGCATTATAAATATGACAAAGATTCATAACCCTTAACCTTGAAAAGGGCAAACCAATGCCCCTAACATTCCAAATAATAGAATTAAACATAAAAGAGGTGCTAATGACTAGTATGCAAACAAGTGGTCATAGGAGATTTTAATATGAAGTTCATGTTTTTCCTACCTCTTCTATTTTGAAACTTGGTATAACAAGTGTCATTATCATCTTTGGAAAAATATTGAGCCACAATATCCATTTTCTTCATATCAATAAAAGCATCACTATGATAATGAGAGTTTGTGGGAGGCTTACTATCATTTTGAATATCCACCTGCCATTCCTCTTGAGGCAATTCACCCTCCTCAAAGGTATAGCCATCCTCCATACTTTCTTTACTACTCATGTAAATACCATCATTTCCTTCAACCAAAATGAGCTAGCCATCCTTCTGATAATTCACAATAGATTGAGAAGTAACAATATTAGTACAAATATTATTGATCATCATAAAATCCATATTCGTCAAATTTTTTTAAGAACACAAGGACTAATATAAGATGATGTAACAATATTTTGATTATTAGTGATAGCCAAGATTTGCTCATACACATTTTCACAATTGGTAGATAAGAAAGAGCTGGAGTTAATATTCTCTCCCTATACATGAATAATTTCATCAACATTGGTGGAAGGAGGTTCATTATGAGCAATAAACAATTATATTGGGACCTTAATATTATCCTATAGTTTAGGAATATTGCCCTCAAACACTCCATGATTTGGAATCTCATTATCATGATAATCCAAAGGAAGTTCATTTCCTTGTGATTGTTTCAAAGAATCCATCTCCTTATGAAGATGAGGATGTAACTTGTGACACTCATTTAAACCATTTCCATGCATTTTAAAGTATGAACAAAAAATAGGCAGATTTTTAATATCAACTTTTTGGAAATAAACATTCAACTTTGACCCAATACAGATTTTATTAGAATATTTATTAGATATATCCAACTCTACTAAAATACGAGTCACAGATGGACATGAAATAGAGGAATTAGCTTGGTTTGTCTATAGAGGCCTACCAAAACTTGACACTAAAAAAAAAATTTAAGAATTAAAGAAATCATGTCTCAGATTTGGGATGGAGATCCACACAGAAGCAATAGGGGATTCCTCACGAACATCAAAATGTCGGGTCCATTTGAGTAACCACATTTGGCAAGCTTGAATATAGTTGGATCTCTTGGAAAGATCCTGGAAAAAAATTTGGCTATAATCAAGATCATTATAGAGTTGAATTGCAATACATCTCTAATCCATCAAACCGATATGAAAGGAACCCAAAATGTTCAGATCAACAAAATATTTTGCATATAACATCCATATGAGGTCACTGAAGAAGAAACTTACCAACTGAAGTTAAAGCAAAAGGAGCGGCCAGCTGAGAAACCACAAAATCATCGAACATTAAAGCAGGGAAACCTTTAAAGGAAGTTTGAACAAATTGAAGTTTAGAAGATGAATAAGAAGAGCCAACCAAAACATCTTTAAGAGAATGAGATTTTCCATCAGGAAATGAAGAAGTCAAAGGGATCGACGATGATGACATCTCCTAAAGTAAGAAAAACCAAAAAGAACCTCAAAACAAATCAAAAAATGAGCAAATATTACAACAAGGGAACAAATCAAAGAGAAAAAAGCAACAAGACCATGCCAAGAGAGAGGAAACTAGAGCTCATAGGAGGAAACCCTACATTCCCAAAGATTCTCCAGAGAGCACGAGCGGAGAGCGAGTTGATCGATTGATTTATAAAAAATCCTAGATCAATAATTTGTTGGTGGAATTTTGAAAACAGGTTTTGAAAAATATTAGTTTTCTTTGGGAATCTTAAAATTGATGATTAATTCTAATTTTAAAGTCAAATCAACTTGGTAGAAAAAGTATATCACCCCGAAGGATGAAAATAAAATTTTATAACGGTGTTCAGACTTAGAATTATGAAACTCATCTTGAATATCATGACCGGATTCTAGAAAGAACTTCGTATAGCCCCGAGGGAACAAAGTGAAGTTCTACTCAATATCCAATTATAATATTCAAGAAGTACGATCGTCGGGTTCACATCCAAAGCCTTATCAAAGAAGGGTGTATCTCCCCAAAGGGAGATAACACCATTCAATAATAATCCTTCTAACGTGCTAAAGAAGATCATTTTTTGACTCTTTCCCTAAGAAATCTAATAAGATTTTAGAAAAATTAATTTTAAAATCAGGTGCGTGTGTGGTCCAAATCACCTACGAGCGCAAGCCCTCGTAGTTAATTATATCATAGAGAGACAGAGTCCCCTACAAAAACTCTCGATTAAAATAGTGACAGAATTTTGTTAGATCTTCTAGGAGTGATATCAAAAATGAATGAAGTTTGGAAAATCAAAAGGGAATGGATCAAGATTGAACAGTTATTAACAGAGTTAAGGGAAGAGAAGTAGGGGACACTTTGAGATTCTAGAACCATCCGGAAGTGTCCCAACTTAATCTAAGTGTTGGACTTTATGTTTTAGGATTGAAATGAAGCTTTAATTAGAGTTGAGCATTTTATTAGAAATTTGGGATTATATTCTAGAAATTTGGGGTCTTATAATAAAAAATATGCCTCGGATCCTAAATCTAATTTGGACACTGGACCACAGTCGTCCGAACCTAACTAATGTAGTGCAAGGTCTGGACTTACCCCGGCCTAGATTGGGGAGCCAGCTAACCACCTAATCAATTTAAAATAGATGAGTTCGGTCTTTTATAAAAGAGTGGTGGGGACATTTTATTTAAAGTTTTGGAGAATTGGGTCCGACATCTAGAGATTTTCGTATTTGGTCTCTTTAACTTATGTTGGGTGCAAAATGCTAAGGACTAATGCAATTAAAATTTTAACTCTTTTAAATATGTTTCTAATGCAATGCGTTCTAGTTGACAACTTCAAATCAAACATGCTTGAAATTTTAAAAATTGACTTATAAAATAATTTTTTAGAAGACTGGGCTTCCCCAGGTCCGGCATCTCGTCCTCATAGGTCAGACTATCCAGACTCTACTTGCAGGTGGGGAAGGGTCTAAAATAAGGAGAGAGTAATGCAGAAATATGCATGCGACCCCGGGGTCGATCCCTAGCTAATTCCCTAAATTTGTTATATTTCTATGTTATTTAGACTCACTAAAATTTTAAATTTTAAGGTTATGAATATAAAATCTTCACACCCTCACGAGTTTCACGTATCCAGGTGAAAGCAAAAGCGGAACATAAACGCCAAAAAAACTGAGAAAAGTAGGCAATCCTAAAGGCAATCATCTCAATACATTAAATACAAATGAATTAATTAATAAATGTTCATAGGCAAAGTTGCCTTATTTATTATAACACAGGGTCTTACAAAAAGTAAAGTAGCCTGGCACCACTGACAACAACCCAGATTCTAAGCCTAGTAGTGACTCAAGTGATTTTGAGTGGGATACTCTTTGTCTTTAAGTCTTCAATCTTATTCTCCTCCGGACACCTTGTCTTCGGGCTCATTGGATTCTTTATAGTAGGCTACTCAAATAGATAAGAGGGCACTTCCTTCAAGGGGAAGGCCACTCTTTCCTCTTTGGGTAGGGAAGAAGTGTGATCCAAATTTGGATCTCCAAATAGAAAAGGGCTACTCCCCTAAGGGGTATCCTTTTCTCTTTGGAGTTCAAGCTTTGGACCTATGTATCCCAACTTAAAATCTAACTTTCACAACACTTCAAATTTATACAAATTAAATTTATATCAAATCAAAATTCTAGACTCTCCTGCAGGGTTATCCTAAATAATTAATGAATCAAAATATTTCATTTCCAAGCAGTTATATATGTGCAGAAAATAAAGTAAACACACTGGCCACGCTCTTTTATTTATTTGGGGGCCTTAGCAGCTGAAGCACCTGTGCAAGCATTTATAATAATTGATTTTTTTATTAACTTAGCCCCCTTATATTTCCCTGCATAAACGTGGCCACCTGCAGAAAACTATGTGAACATCCAGATCGTACCTATCCTAGGGGTAATCTAGTCGCCAAACACATCAACCATCTATAGAGTACAGTAAAAAGTAAGCAGACACAACAAGACAATTTCATCCACAACACGCAATAAAATCATGAAAACTCTGGCACACAGCAGAAAAGTAAGCACCGGCCTAACCTAAGTCTAGAGTTGGTTGTCTTAGAAAATCATCTAAAGTGTGTGTAGGAGGTCATGTGGCTAGGGTAAATCCTAAGCTGGGTAGTTAGTTGAATTTATCTAAAATTCTAGGTTTGTTCAAGCTTGAGGGGAAGTTTATGTTGAAGTTTAAATATTAATATATTAAAAGCTCATTTAAATATTAAATATATTTTATGAGTCAAATAATTACCACCTTTATTTCACACCGAGGCCATGAAGTTTATTTTACCTTCCTTGGGGCTAAGCTAATAGCCTCATAGGCCTGGGTTACCTAGTAGTAATCGGGGTTGATCAAATTAATTTAGTTAATTGAAATTAAAGGATATATTAATATTAAATATTTTAATTTGTGACTGATTTTAAAAGGTTGGTTGATAATTTTATTAACTAAATTATGAAAATTTGGAATTTTAATGAATTAACTAAATTTAGGAATTATCTGAGTGCGTTAACTAAGGGGTCAAAAGTTGACTTTTTGAATTAGAGTTAATCTTGGAGTTTTTAAATTTTTAATAAATACTAGGTCTTAATACGAGTTGTTAGACTATTAGCACGCTCAATTTGGAGTTTTATATAAAAAGTTATTATCCTTCAAAGTTTGATCCTAGATTTGAACTATGGTTGACTGATTTGTTATCTGTTTTTTATCTGACTAGATTTTAGTGGTTTTACATTTTTAGAAAATACTACATCTTAGTTGGAGTCCTTAGCCATTGATTTTGACTGATTTGGAATTTTTTACAATTAGTTATGAATTTTCAAAGTTTTCTTAATTATTTGAATTTTGAAATTCCTTAATTATGAAGTTTTTGATCATTTTGATCCAAACTCATTCCAAACTGCATGTAATCATTCCCAAAGGTTAGGTATGACCCATGGGAGTGTTATTAGTTATTTGGAAATTATTGGAATTTTTTAATAATTTTTAATTAATTAATTATTATTTTTTATTAGAAATTCAATTAAAGTTAAATTGAAGGTCAAGTCAAGAAAATTTTATTTATTTTTGGTAGAGAACTATGTTATGGTCAATTTGAGATATTATTTGTATTTTTTGGATTAAAATTTGATTTATTGTAATTTTTTAAATTTTTTGAGTCCTTAAATGAGCTAAATTTTGAGAAGGATAATTTTCTAACCTAATGAGCTCCAAACTCTGTAAAATTTAAACCTATGGTTCAAAATGTCACTAAGTTTAAGGTATTTGAGATTCACCCCTATTGGGTGTATGCATAGTTCCATAGAAATTTTTTAAGTTTTCTAGACATTTTATTAATTATTTTCCTGAAGTGTCCATTCTATTCAAATGGGCATGAAATTTTGTGTTTCTTACCCTGGTATACATAAATTAACATCACAGAAATTTAATCGAAAAATACTAAGTATCTAGAGAGTTATGAATTTTCAAAGGTTAGGGTCCAAAATGGACCTATTAACTTAAAAATTCATATCATAGAAATACATTGGGTATCTAATCCTAAGAAAATTACTAAATATGTTTAAGATACCCAATAATCATTCACCAAAATTTGGACTCTATTTGACCACTGGATTGTGAGAAAATTAAAAAAACTAGATTCAAACAAATGAGAATCTCTCACAATACAGAAATTAAACAAGATTAATTTTAATTTTAATAAATATTAGATTAAAATATCTTTCCAACGAGCCCAAGAATACAAAATTTAGTGATAGAATGAATTTTTTATGAATTTTTGAAGTTCTGGCTATTTAATTTGAATTTTTAATTGAATCTGACTAAAACATGTTCTGGGGATCCACTGCATGGATTGGCAGACAAGACATGCTGTCCGACGCTGCCTTGCACGTCCTATCATGTAGAGGGCACGATCGGATGGCTCTGATTGAGCCATATTCAACAATTAAAAGTTGAACTAAAATTTCAATTAGCCATAACTTTCTAAATACTTGTCCAAATTGAATGAAATTTGAAACGTGGCTAGAGGACAATGTAATCTTCCAACACACAAAGTTTGGAGGCTTAATGTGTTGTAGATTTACTACAGTTTTAAATTAATATTTTAGAGAAAAGTTGTGATATCTTACAATTATGTGGGCAGATTTTGATGTACTTAGGCTCGTTGGAAAGCCCTCAATATCCTCTACAACCTTGATGAAGGACCCAAGAATGTTTGATGCCTAGATCAAAAACTACTACATGAATATCATTTTCTCTATCTTCTCAGTTTGGGTTTCTAGCTCAAGTAACACACCCTCTAATGGCTGGAAGAAGCTTAGTTATAGGGGAGAAGCTTTTTTATGCATTGGGGGATGTTGTGGGCTGCTAGGATTAGAGTTTTTTTGGAAGGTAGGGGGGGTGAGGACAAAGTCTTGAGTGAAGAGTGAAGTTCTTCCTACCACTTCTCATCATTACTCCCTAAAACATGATAAAGGGGAGATATTAATGGCCATCAAACGTCCCTTCCAGCCATCAATCTGCATAGAACTTGAGTTATGAAGCGGTCTTGGCTTACCAAGGTGATAAAGCCATTCATTAAGTAGGTTTGACCACTTTGACTAGTCAAAATGCCACATAGGTTGATGAGGTGGCATGGAGAGTGTTATGAGCTGCTGGAATGACAGGTTGAAGAGGGTTTGATGCCTAGGAATGAGGCTTGAAGGCAAGGAAGGAAGTTTAAGCTAGTTTGACCACGTCTAAAGGTGTTGACTTGGTCAAAATGATCATAGATTTACTCATGTCATACCAAGGGATATTTAAGATGTTAAATGAAGTGGATTCAAAGGTTCTCAAATCATTGAGTGAACATGAGTGAAGTGGATTCAATCTTGAGTCAAATATTAGACCTTATATGAGGCTTATCAATTGAGTGGAAAGGTGTATTCAATATATGGCTTTGATCATAGGTTTGACCATGTAAAATCACGGTGACTTGGCTTCAAATAAGTGAATGGATTTGACTCAAGTTTTGAGATGGGTTTGAAAGCTTAAGGGGTTTTGATTTGAACGAATTGGTTTGAATAACCCATTTAAAGCTTTAAGGGGTACTTTTGTCAACATAGGTTTACTTGGTCAACCAAGTTGACCCAAGATTTGAAATTGGGTATGTTGCAAATCTGTTGTTTCATGAATTACACTTTTGATGATTAGCAAACACAATGATTTCCTTTCTTATAACTGACATTTCAGGGCTAAGAAATTAGATGAAAAATCAAGCCAGTTCAAGATTGCGTAGGTTAGGGTTGAGTCAATCTGAATTTTGCTTTTTCTCTTCTTGAGTCAATTTGTAATGTTCAAAGAGACTGATGCTAAGTAACCCTACACACACACACTTGAGAGAGTTAGAATTTCTATTTTTAATCAAATCGGCCAGGACGATATTTACATCGGCCTGAACGATCGGGCTCAAAATAGAAGTTTTAATCAGAGGTTCTTAATTAAGGCAGCCGTCATTAGCCAATCGTCCTGGATGATACTTGTATCAGCCTGGACGATATGCTCAAAATAGAAAGATATTACCACCATAAACAATTAAGGTATTCTGTATTTTTGGAAATCGGCCAGGACGATCTTGGATCAGCCTAAATGATATTCATAATTATGCCTTAATTAATCAGATAAATCAAGGAAGTAATTAAGGATAATTAATACGATCACATCGTCCTGGAAGATCACTGGATTGGCCAGGACGATCTATTCAAAAACCTTAGTTTCTTCTGGACGATAAAAATTGGCCAGCACAAATTCAGGGCGATGCTCTGGACAATTTTCCTCTGATTTGAGCTGATCGGCCTGGACGATTATAGCTAATTTTCAATCATCCAGTTTGCATTTAGAGCGATGCCCTGGCCGATCACATGGGATTTGTACCGATCGGCCAGGACGATTTCCATATCGTCCTGGACGATATAGTCGGCAACTTGCAATTAATGAGCTCCTTTGAAGCTCTTCTATTTAAGAGCTCTTGTTCAACATTTTTGAACATCCTTGGCTGCTGTCTTGACCTGAGAAAACCTAAAGGAGAGGGAGAGAGAGAGAGAGGATCTTGTGAGGGGAGCTTGTGAGGGGATTCAAAAGGGTTGCTCGAAGCATTCTTCCACTTCTTCTTCCCTAGAGTCTCTTATCCTTGGAAGGGTTGGGAGAGGTAAGTTCCAGCAAGCGATCGAGGTTCTCTGCCTTCTTCAGGAGGAAGCAAAAGGAGGAAGGTTCTCTGCCTTGCCGGGTGTGGCAAAAAGAGGTGCTTTTAAAGGCTTCTCCGCCTAGCTATGGGTGTAGTGCAATACTCGGAGGGTGCCTCCGGGGAGTGGACGTAGGTCGAGTTGACCGAACCACAATAAACCCTTGTGTTCTTGTTTTTTACTGCTTCCGCATTTATTTTCTTCCACGCTTATTTTTTTGTGGTGATTTGGTTTGTATTCGTGCGTTTACCAAAGAATTTTTTAAAATTACAATTCACCCCCCCCCTCTCTGGTTAGCCCTTGGGCCAGTTCTATAGGGCTTAACATCCCTAATGAACTTTCAAGTGGTATTAGAGCGGGTTTCAAAAATTTAAGTTTAAAAACTTTTTGAATTTGATCCATGGCTAACTTTGGGAATATAAACACTACTGAGGTATTCAATTACATGACCTCCCTTGTTTGATAACCTACCTTTTGATTTTTGTAAAACCCGCATGTCAATGTTTTTACATCTACTAATTATCGCATGTGGATGTTTATAAAGAAGGGTATTCTCCACCTTCTCGTGAAATTAATGAAATT
>NW_021320019.1:968614-982365 GCF_001605985.2 Dendrobium catenatum | reverse complement strand
GACCTCCTATGTGAATCGACGCCCCGTCGATATTACATATCAGGACTGTGCTAAACTTTTGCAGTTATCCACCACCGGGGATAAGCTGCATATAATCATTTCAGATCCTGATTTTGACTGGTCCACGGCAAATCATTTTCTTTGCCAAACCAACACACCCTTTCATGTTGGAGAGACTAGCTCTTTAGTCAAAGATGCTAGGACAATTCAGCATGTCCTTCGCACCTCCATCATTCTAAAAGCCGGGGACCGAATCCATATCACTCCTCTGCTTTGTTTGACTACCTTTTTCATCATGACCTGGAGAGAATTTAACGCTACTGATCTAATCTTTCGATACATTGATCATTTAATAACTATTCATGATCCAGGCCATAGGAGGAAACCCAACCTTGCTTTAGGACATCTCATAGCCTACATTCTTGAAACCAAATACAATATTCAATATCCTGCTCGTCACGACCTTCAGCCTCCTTGCTACTCAAACAGCTGTTTCAATATCCTTCATAGTACTTGTCTCCACCCAGGGGATGGGGAACCTCAGGGGGCCGAGGAGGAGGAGGCTCCCGCTCCCATTCCTGATCCTGCTCCTCTTTGCCAGCACTCACAGTTTGACCAGTTAGTGGAGAGATTTGATCGTTGGGAGACCCGTTTCGATGCTTATGTTGCTGCACAGGAGCAGCAACATTCTGAGGACATTGCCCGCTACGAGCAGCACCGCATAGAGGACTTAGCCCGTTTTGACAGCTACATTACTCACCAGCAGCAGCAGTATGACCAGGACATTGCCTGGTTCAATGCTTAGTTTACTATGCTAGCTGGCTACTTTCAGCAGCCACATACACCACCTCCATCTAATGATCAGGATCCATCGTTTTTTTAGATTTTGTTTTATGTTTTCTGTTTTCTATAGTTTGTCAGTTTCTGTTATGTTTTTTTTCTTTATGTGTGTCTAGGACCCTCTTTTAATGATGACAAAAGGGGGAGTAGGATGTGGTAGGAAGAGTTGATTCTTGTAACTTTGAAATTTTTAATGAACTGCTATTTTTACTGAGATTTCCCTACTTGTGTTTGCCATCATCAAAAAGGGGGAGATTGTTGCAAATCTGTTGTTTCATGAACTACACTTTTGATGATTAGCAAACACAATGATTTCCTTTCTTATAACTAACATTTCAGGGCCAAGAAATCAGATGACAAATCAAGCCAGTTCAAGATTGCGTAGGTTAGGGTTGAGTCAGTCTGTGTTTTACTTTTTATCTTCTTGAGTCAATTTGTAATGTTCAAACAGACTGATGCTAAGTAACCCTACATACACACACACACACTTGAGAGAGTTAGAATTTCTGTTTTTAATCAAATCGGCAAAGACGATATTTACATCGGCCAGGACGATCGGGCTCAAAACAGAAGTTCTAATCAGGGGTTCTTAATTAAGGCAACCGTTATTAGCCAATCATCCTGGACGATACTTGTATCGACCTGGACGATATGCTCAAAACAGAAAGATATTGCCACCATAAATAATTAAGGTATTCTGTATTTTTGGCAATCGGCCAGGACGATCTTAGATCAGCCTGGACGTTATTCACAATTATGCCTTAATTAATCAGACAAATCAAGGAAGTAATTAAGGATAATAGATACGATCACATCGTCCTGGACGATCGCAGGATCGGCCAGGGCGATCTATTAAAAAACCTTAGTTTCTTCTGGACTATAAAAATCGGCCAGCACAAATTCAGGTCGATGCTATGGATAATTTTCCTCTGATTTGAACTGATCGGCCTGGATGATCAAGCCAATTTTCATTCGTCTAGTTTGCATTCAGGGCGATGCCCTGGCAGATCTCATGGGATTTGTATTGATCGGCCAGGACGATTTCTATATCGTCCTGGACGATATAGTCAGCAACTTGCAATTAATGAGCTCCTTTGAAGCTCCTCTATTTAAGAGCTCTTATTCAACATTTTTGAACATCTTTGGCTGCTATCTTGACCTGAGAAAACCTAAAGGAGAGAGAGAGAGGGAGAGAGAGAGAGAGAGGATCTTGTGAGGGGGAGCTTGTGAGGGGATTCACAAAGGTTGCTCCAAGCATTGTTCCACTTCTTCTTCCCTAGAGTCTCTTGTCCTTGAAAGGGTTGGGAGAGGTAAGTTCCAGCAAGTGATCGAGGTTCTCTGCCTGCTTCAGGAGGAAGCAAAAGGAGGAAGGTTCTCCTCCTTGCCGGGTGTGGCAAAAAGAGGTGCTTTTAAAGGCTTCTCCGCCTAACTATGGGGGCTAATGGAGAGTCACGATTGTAGTGCAATACTCGGAGGGCGCCTCCAAGGAGTGGACGTAGGTCGAGTTGATTGAACCACTATAAACCCTTGTGTTCTTATTTTTTACTGCTTTCGCATTTATTTTCTTCCGCGCTTATTTTTTTGTGGTGATTTGGTTTGTATTCGTGCTTTACCTAAAGAATTTTTTAAAATACCAATTCACCCCCCCGTCTTGGTTAGCCTTGATCCAGTTCTATAGGGCTTAATATCCCTAACGAACTTTCAGGGTCCAATAAGTCCCAAAAGTTATTTGAAAACATTTATAAAAGGTTTCAAAAATTGATAATCAAATCAAGTCAAGTCTAGGTTAAAAGTCCAAAAATTCCTTTAAACCGCATTTTGGTCATTTTGGCCCTGAGTAAATTCTGGGTCAAATTGATTCTAGAAAGATGTGGATTATTACTTAAAATGTCAATACTAAGGTCCTCAGAGTGATCAAAGGATTTGGAGGGGGACCAAGGTCAAATTCCATTGGGTGAAAGGTCCAGTGGTATGGACTGTAAATATTTGAAAGTTTTGCAATCATTGAAATTGGATTTAGTTTATGGTGTTAAAGTCTTCCAAATTAGTTCAAATTTGGAGGGTTGGCCCTATAGGTATGTCGCATCAATATAGAATTGACAGACCCTAAATTAGATGCCAATTGACTGGGTTTTAAGGTGACGGAAAGATCACCTAGAAAGTGCCTTAGGACCAAGTCTTTAGCCTAAGAGTTCTGGGTTTGGATTGAGTTAAGATTTGAATTGAGCCTAAGGGCTAGGAACTAAGAAGATCCTAGAATCTAGGACTCAGGGAGGAGTTAAGAGTGACCTCATACAAAATGAGGTCAACAAATGGACCCCCAATGTGTGTAGTAGAAGGAACTTCTGTTGCACACATTGCCATTGACCGAATGGAAATTTTGAATAGAATTTTAAGAGTGTAAGGAAGGGCATCACCCAACCTTATGCCTTTAGGATGCTGATAGAAGGATTATGCCTAATAGACAAGATAATTGGAAAACCAAGGTAGGGAATACCTAGCCTTAGGTCTAAGGAAGGGCATCACCCAACCTTATGTCCATAGGATGCTGATAGAAGACTTACTCCAAATGGACAAGATAACTGGAAAACTAAGGTAGGGAATACCTATCCTTGGGTCTAAGGAAGGGCATCACCCAACCTTAGGTCTACAGGGTACTGATTGAAGGCTTACTTCTAATAGACAGATTAACTAGAAAACCAAGATAGGGATTACCTAGCCTTGGGTCTAAGAAAGGGCATCACCCAACCTTAGGCCTATAGGATGCTGATAGAAGACTTTCTCTAAATAGGCAGATTAACTGGGAAACCAAGGTAGGGAATACCTAGCCTTAGGTCTAAGGAAGGGCATCACCCAACCTTAGGCCTATAGGATGCTGATAGAAGACTTACTACAAATAGACAGATTAAATGGGATGGTCATATGGGGAGGAAACTTGCTCTACACAGCAAACCAAAATTGACAAACTAGGGTGGTGCCATGAAGGGCGTACTCCACCACTAGAGAGTATGAATTAGGATGGTGCCACGAACGGTGTACTCCACCACTAATCCCCAAGTTAAATACCAGGGTGGTGCCACAGAGGGCGTACTCTACCACTAGCGGGCAAGAATCAGGATGGTGCAATGAAGGGCGTACTCCATTACTTATCCACAGGTAAAAGCCAGTATAGTGCCATAGAGGGCGTACTCCACCACTAGCGGATCTAATCCTAAGGCAAGGAATTACCTAACGTTAAGGAGAAGATAAAAATGCATTAAAAAAGTATGGGAACGTAAAAGAACCAGAGCAAAGTTGCAAGTTAAAGAGAATTTTATTGATTGATAAAATGAGCTACATCAAGCATAGTATTTCTTAAGGAAACGCCTGTTGACAGGCAACACTGGGTGATTTCCTTTACAGTCCACTAGCTAATATGAGCCTTCTTCGTAGACAATCTCTATAACGAAGGGTCCCTCCCAAATCGGTTCAAATTTCCCACCCAACTTTCGATGGGCTAAAATAGTCCTCCGAAGGACCAATACCAAGTCTCCCACTTGGAAGGTCCTAGGCCGCACTAGGTTATCATGAGCTTGAACCATATGGAATTTATACAGCTCTAGACTTTTTTGAGCTTGGAGACGTCACTCTTCAAGGCCTTCGAGCTATTCTAGTCGAAGTTTTGCATTTTGTTCATTCTTAATTTGATTCCGAACTGCAATTCTAAGTGAAGGGATTTATATTTCCAAGGGTAGAACAGCCTCAGATCCATACACTAGTGCAAATGGGGTAGATTGGGGCGGGGTTCTATAAGTGGTACGGTAAGCCCATAAAGCTTCCACCAACCGCTCATCCCATTGTCGTTTGTTGTCATCAAGGGTCTTTTTAATAATTTGCACCAAGGTTTTGTTGAAGGCCTCCGCCAATCTATTTGCCCGGGGGTAATAGATCGTCGAGTATCTCCAATCAATATTATGACGTCTTACTAAACTATTTATTTTTGTAGACTTGAATGCGGACCCATTATCGGATATGATCCTGTGGGCTACACTGAATCGATATACGATATGGTCACGAAAGAACTTTAAAATATGGTGGGATGTTACATTATGTAGGAGAATTGCTTCCGCACACTTTGAAAAATAATTAGTCGCAGCTAGTATGAAACGATGACCCATTGCAGAAGGAGGGTCAATCGGCCCAATGTATTCGTGCCCCAACTCTAGAAAGGCCACGAAGCTATCGTAGGGTGTAACACATTAGGCGGCTGATGTAAAACCACACCTTGGGCCTGGCATTGATGACAGTGCTTTGCAACATTCATGCAATCGAAAATCATTGTAGGCCAATAATACCAAAGTCTTTTGATTTTCAATTTCATTTTTGGATCTGATTGATGTGCACTGCATAGTCATGAATGAACTTCATTAAAAATCTTTAGGGCTTCTCATATATCCAAACAACACAGCCACATCTGATCGAATGATTGACGGTATAATAAATCGTTAACTAGTGCATAAGATAGGGCATGTTTCTTGATCTGATTGGAAAGAGATTTATCCTGAGGAAGTTTCCCTTCTTGAAGGTAGTCAATTAAAGGTCGTCTCCAGTTGCCTTCCTCATCAATTGTTGAAGAGGAAGAAAGGACTTGGAAGGGGTTCTCACTGATGTGTTCCAAATCTATAGTAGAGAGGGTTTTGCGGCCCTGAATCTCTATAAGGATAGAATCTTCCTCAGGACATGCAAATTACTTTGCAAGCTTTGTTAAGGCATCCGCCGCAGAATTGCTTCCATGGGGAACCCTATACAGAGTGGCGATAGGAATTTGTTCAAGCAGGTGAAGTGTGTACAAGTAGTATTTCAGGAGATTAGGATTTAAGACCTTATAGGTTCCCGCAACTTGGTTGATCACCAATTGGGAGTCGCCAAAGATTTTAATCACTTTAATTTCCATCAAAATTGCAAGTTCCAAACCAGTTATCAGAGCTTCATATTCAGCCTCGTTATTTGTACAAGGCTCTAACAATTGGTAGGAAAAGTGCATCATCTCCTTCTCCAGCGTTATAAAAATTAAGCCGACTCCAGCCTTTTCAGGGATTACAGATTGTTGGGTTGCATCTCGGCGAGAGGATACTACACCATGAAAATATAGTTCCCAGATGGCTTCTTCAGATTCCCTCAAACTCATGATTTGTTCATCGAGTAAATCATTGTTCAAAAGAGAATCTGCCGGCAGCAGGTGCGCTGCCAGGAAATCAGCAATGGCCTGCCCTTTTACAGTACGGAGGTGAGTAAAAGTAATCTCAAATTGGAGTAGTATCATAGACCAGCGAGCTAAATGTCCTTGTAACATAGGTCGGGTCATAAGATACTGCAAAGGATTAACTCTAGAAATCAAACTAATTGAGTGAGAAAGCATATAATGCCTTAGCTTCTGGGCGGCAAAAACTAAAGCAAGTTAATGCTTCTCGATTGATGGGTATCAAATTTCAGTAGGGAGAAGTCTTTGACTAAGGTAATAGAGGGCATTCTATTTCCCTTCATCGTTGACTTGATCTAGCAGGGCACCTAAGGACTCATCCAAGGCTGCGGTGTAGAGGATCAACGGTTTTCCTGGAACTGGGGCTGCCAAAACTGGCGGGTTGGAAAGGTATTATTTAATATCATCAAAGGAATTCTGACACTTCTCATCCCATACGAATTTAGTATTTTTTTCGCAAGGACAGAAAAGGGTGGTTGACATCTCCTGGAAAGGTTAGAGATAAACCTCCTTATATACGCCAACCTATCTTGAAGAGACCTTAACTAAGTAAGGCTCCTAGGAGGTGGCATACCTAGGATGGCTTCAATTTTGGCATGGTCAATTTCAATTCCCCGGTGTCCCACTACGAATCCTAAGAATTTTCCTGAAGTGACACCGAAAGCACACTTCAAGGGGTTCATTTTTAAATCGTAGTGGCGCAATCGTTAAAAAACAGCCCTTAAGTCATGCAGGTGAGCCTCTTTAACTCTACTCTTGACAGCTAAATCATCGATATAACATTCGAATTACTTGTGGATCAAGTCGTCAAAGATATGATTCATGGCTCGCTGGTAGGTCGCTTCAGCATTTTTAAGGCCAAAGGGAATTACCTTGTAACAGAAGATTCCTATGGGAGTTCTGAATGCAGTGTTTCTCTCATCTTCTGGGGCCATCTTGATTTGGTTATAACCGGATGATCCATCCATAAAAGAGAAAATAGCATGCGAAGAGGCAATGTCTACCATAAGTTCGGGTATAGGCAAAGGAAATTCATCCTTGGGACATGCCTTATTCAGATCCTTATAGTCGATGCAAATCCGAATTTAACCATTCTTCTTTCGAACCGGCACGAAGCTGGCCACCCAAGAGGGGTATTGTTCCTCTCGAATAAATCTATCTTCGATCAACTTCTTAATTTTAGAAATAACTTATTGCTTAATCTTTAAGCGCATGCGCCGAGGAGCTTGTTTAACATGAATGGCATTGTGAACTCCAAGTTTGTGGACCGCTACCTCAGCAAACCCGGCATTTCGTCATATGTCCAGGCAAAACAATCCTGGAACTCAGACAACAATTGAATTAATTCTTAGGTTTCACTCTCGCCTAGTAGAGAACTTATGAAAATTGGGTGGGGGTCATCATCGGTTCCTAGGCTAATTTTTCTTAACTCATCGACTGTTGATTTAATTTCCTCTTCGAATTCAGGGGGTACATCTCGAACTTGAAGGTCATCGGGATCATCTAAAGTCTCCAAACAGAGCCCGTCCAGGGGACAAAAGGGATCCGTAGGGACATTTGGAGATTCAAGATGATAAGTTATCATTAGGCAATACTCATCATCATCAAATGAACTAACGGTTTCAAAGCCGATACCACTTATAGGATTTTTCTTAATTTTTGTTTTCCAAATATTCTTGTATTATCTAGCTTGACCCTTAGTCCAATTGGTATGGTACAGAACCTTTAAAGAAATTATTTTTTACACAAACAGGGAAGTAGCCGAAAGGTAATTCCATTAATTCATTAAAATCTGCCTCCTCAAGGGTTACATCACCTTCATCCCTTGCGGAGGAGGAGCCATGAAAGAATTTCTGGACTTTCCTTACTTCAGCGTTAAGGTTAGGGGCCACTTTAACTTCTAACCTTATAATCCTGCCGGCCGACAGTGGGGTCAGAGAAAGGGCCTCAATCTTCCTACTGAGCTTTTCGTACATTATTAATTCAGGCTTGTCACTTTTAACTTTTGAAATATCTTCCTCAGGGTCACTATCCTGGTCTAAGGTGAGATCAAATTTTGGAGGAGAATTTGGATTCTTGTAATCGAGAGAGAGGGCAACACCTTGATTTTCTAGTTCACTATCAGAATCTGATTCCAAGTCAATATATACAGGTGTTGCTCTCCTATCTAATGAAGCATGTCCTTGACCTCGTGCCCTTAAAGCCGTCCTCCCACCTCTTTGAGGTAATGTGTTCGGAGGCCTAAGGACAATGATATCATAGTCGTCTTCACTACTCGATTGTATCATTTCTTGATTGGCAATTTTACCTTTTTCTTTCTCTTGATTGGATCTTTGTCTAACCACTTTCTCCTCAATTTTTATATCCAACTTAGAATAGGACGAGGACCCTTTTGGAATGAAATATGTAGCATCTTCATAGATTCTGATTTCTTGAATCGAGAAAGGTTGCAGATCACCCTTAATCATGTGTTCGATGCCATCTCGTTGATACTTGACACATTGGTGTAGGGTAGATGAAACCATTCTATATTCATGAATCTAGGGTCTACCTAGAAGAGCATTAAAGGACATCATTGAATCAATTATATAAAACTTAGCTTCAGTTTTCAATCCTCCTATTTCTGAGAGTAAAGGGATTGATCCCAAAGCCCTCTCACCCTTTTTGTTGAACCCACGAAGCACCAACCTCTCGGTTGAGAGCTTGTTAGTATCAACTCTAAGGTAAGTGAGGGTCTTTATGTTCATTATATTGACCGATGCACCCGGATCAACAAGGACACTAGATAACTTCAAGTTTCCCACATCTACAGTGATGTAAAGGGGATAAATGTGGTCAGTGGTTCTCAAGAGTAAATCTTTGTCCGAAAAGGTAACTCTAGGGATCTCTTTGAAGTAGAGTGCCTCATCTTTTGAAGTTGAAGCCAGTTGGGTCAAGCAAATCTCGGGGTCGAGAAGTGCTTTAATTAAAGACTCCCTCATTTCTTTGGAAAGAAGGAGGGCGTCATAAATGCTTAATTTGGCTGGAAACTTCCTAAGATGGGCCAAAACATTATAATCAACCTTAGGGACGACGGACTCAAAACCTGGAGGAATTAAAAGAAATTTAGATTGTTGAGGGGAATTTGGATTTAGATCTTTGAAGGGGAATTGCTTGCCTTTATCCTGAGGGGGAAGCCTAGGAGGTATGACTTTACCACCACGGAGTTGCACCTGCTCTATATCCTCGGGCGGGCAAATTAGAGTGGTGTCTACACTCATTGTAGGCATTAGATCGTTGTTTCCTGAAAGAGAGTCAAAATTTGAAAGCTCTATCACGATAGGATTTCCCTGAAAATTAATTTGGGGAAAATCACTTTCTGATAAGGCTTCACATTCGACATCCTCTTGAGTAGTCGACTCGGGAAGGTCAGTTTGTTTGACATTGAGATTTACTTCACCAGAATTTTGATTTAAAATAAAAGAGTCGTCAATTTGCATTTCAGATTCATGGTCAATCATCAAGACAGAAGTAGAAGGATATTTTTTATTCATATTTTGACCCTTCGTCTTTGATGGGGCAAAGTAAAAGTCAGATAACAAAAGAGGGGAGAGGGTTTTAACACCACCATCCGCCAATCTAATACATCTCTCATCAACACACTTATCCTTTACAAAATCATCTCTCTTTTCTTTTATATATTTCACAGTAGTTCCTACGACTACTAGAGAGGGAAGTGGCTCAACATCCTCCTACGAAGCATCTAGGACAACTTCCCATATCGGGACCTGGGCTATCGTAGTCAGCCATTGAGAAAGACGGAAAGATTTATTAATCGACTTTTTAAATGCCCGGAACAAAGCAATGTTCAAACCATGTTCAACAAAAAAAGGAGAGTTAAGGAGGTTACCTGAGATAGTTTTTATTGAAGCTTTTTTCGGATCCACCAAATACTCTTTAGGAATTATAATATTACCTTGAGTGTAGTTCCTCTCGAGCCAATCCTTGAACACAACACAATCCTCGAGAGGGTGACTGAGCATTTGGTGGTCTGGGCAGTACTTAGGATCTTCTTTCTTACTCTCTTCCTCGGGTCTCCTAGCCTCTGACAACTAAAAATCTGGTTTATTTAATAGACTCTTGAAGATCTTCCTTACTGACTCCCTCTTAAATGGATATGATTTTCCCAATCTCTCTCTAAAAGGGACAAAGTTAGGATCTCTAGCATATTTAAGAGTAATCTGAAACGGCTGTCTCTGGGGTTGCTGTGGTGGTGGTGGAGCACTAGGCTGACTAACAACTGGCCTCTTTCCCTTATCAACTGTGGAAACCACTACTTTCTTCTCAAAAGTTTTCACCAATCTAGGACCCTTCTTATCCTCGAACTGCTCTCGTAAGAAGGGCATCCAAGGAGCCTCTTCATACAAATTGCTAGCCTTATTAAGAAGTTTTTCAAATGTTTTAATAGTGAAACCTTTCAGGAGAAAAGCAACACGGTCGTGGATATTCTTCAGAAGAATCTACACGGCATGTTGCTCTTGAAACTGAGGTTCACACTTCATCGAGAGGTTTCGCCACCTCAATATGTACTCAACTAGAGACTCTCCCAGCTTTTGCTTTTCAACAACAAGATCGCCCAAGGTAGTGCGTTGTTGCGCTACAGAAAATCTCTTAAGAAAAAGGTTTTCTAGATCGCTAAAGGTGCTTACGGAACTGTTGGGCAGATTGGCATACCACTCAAAAGCAATGCCGGCTAGACTACTTACAAATTGGCAAAAAATTATAGCATCTGACCCTCCTGCGTTGCAACAGCTTGCTCGGAAGTGGGCTAGATGCTTCCTCAGGTTTTCAACTCCGGTGAAAATTTTAAATGTTGGTGGCACAAAGCCCTTTGGGTAAGGAACTGAGTCATATTCATCGGGGTAAGGCCTACCCTTTGGAATAGATACGGTTCCTTGCGAAAAGGCAAAAGCCTCCCTTACCTAGTCCTTAATCAATTGCTTAATGTCTTTTTGAGGTAATGTTGGAGGAGTGGCGGAAACTGTAGGCTGAACTAGGAGTACTTCTGGCTGATATGGAAGAACCACTTGCACCGACTCGGGGGATTTAGAGCTGTATTCTGTCTTTTTAGCCTTTTCTACAAGCTCTTGAGCTGATTGTTGGACTTTAAGGGACACTTCCTGTGATCTATCTAGTCGCTCTTGTATTTCCTTGACTTTTGACATCATGATTGCAAGTTGAGTCTCTAAGTTTCTGATGTGTTCTTCATCTTTAACTTTTATGGACTCATCTGAATCTGATTCAACAGTAGGTGAATCATCATTTCTAGCAGGTCGACGCTTACTGGGCTCAGCTTTTTTGTTAGATCCTCTAGTTTCAACCATGGAGACACTACCAACATAGTCATCCTAATCTCCGAGGAGGTCATCCAAGTCTGGGTCAAAAGTAGCCACTCCTTCTTTATTCAACAGAATGTCTTTTATTTCTTGTACTACCTCATCGATTGGTCTATCCCCAATTGACTTGGGATCGAGGGGTAAGTATCCTTTATATGCAGCCATGTAAAAAAAGCTCTTCGGTGTATAACATGGAGATGATTTCAGTGAGCTTTGGATTAGGATCTGGCTGTGGTTCTGAGACTGGCTTATCTTCCATTTCTAAATCTTGGTCAATTCTCTTTATTCGACTGTCCCGGGGCTGGTAGTCAGAAGAGTGGCATCCTCTACGGGGAGAGGGACATATACCTTGGGAGGTGAAGCTTGAGCCTGTAGGGAAATAGCTCCTACAACTGGCAAGGTAAAGTCCTCAGACCCTGGGTATGGAGCCTAGGAATGACACACAAATCCTGGGAATCATCGACTGGAACAATGATAGAAGTAATAACTAGATTAAGAACTGAAATGGCAGTAGGAAGACTCTCGACTGTAACAATTGGGTAACTAGCCTCAACATCCATAAAATTGAGTGAAAGTGGGGGAGGGTTAATTGAAACTTGTTGGAGCTGGAGGACGAACTTAGAAGTTCTATGAGGTGGTGGCAGACTCTCCAACGTAGTTCTTTTTGGTACAAACTTCCTCTCTGGAGATTTGGGCCTCTTGCCCTTAACATCCACATGTTTATGTGTTTCAACCCCTTTAAGCTTAACAATTACTAAGGCACGTTTTATAGGTTTAGGAGCGGGTACTGGGGGTCTACCAGTAGAATGGTGGCCTCTCTCGGACCCAGTCAACACAATACCCTCCGTTTTAGAGGACAGAGGGCGTGGCACCCAGTGGTATCCATCAACTAGTACCGAAGTGGCAGGCTCTCTAACATACTTCTTATTCTTTTTGACTGGTTGTGGAGTCAAGTTCTTCGCCTCAAACACTTCTTCTTTCAACACTTCCTTCTGGAAGTGATGCGAGATCACTCCCTTAAGCTGTTTCACATATTCCTCCTTAGTTTGCCCATACTGTGCGGCACATGTATGAATTATATTCCTTAATATCCTTGTCCTCTGGAGGTGTTTTTCTTTTGAAGTTTTCTTAGTCGAGTAGTCGACTGGGTATGGTGGGGAACGAGCTATCCTAGCTGCCCTCTCCTCCCCTTGAGCAGAAGCAAGGGGGTAAAAGTGACTCCCCTTTAGGAGGGGAGAGGAAGTAGGAATAGGTAACTCCTCAGCAGTCTCAGGCTCTACTTTAGCTAAGGTCTTAAAAGGTACAACTCTCTTAGCCTTAGATATCTTCTTCCTAAGTATCCTTAAATAATTCTTCTTCTGATTCTTGGTGGCAAAGTTAAGTCTGGAACTCAATCCTTCCTCAAAAACAGATTTGACTTCAGTGGGGGTCTCAACAACTAGCTCAGGCTGTTTCTGGACATCAGTCTCCACTGGTACGGTGGGTGCAGATCCTACTATTAACTCAATCACGGGGGTAGGATATTTGCTGGCATCCAAACTGACTATCTCATGTCCATCCATGAAGAACTCTAGGATATTAAATCCCTTCCCAAAGATTACTGTGCTTCCTTGATCATTAACTGTTAAGGACAGCTCTCGGTCAAAAGAGAAGATTAATTTGCTAGCCATTTGAAATTTTTTGAAAGTTAAAGAGAGGATTCGAATTAGATTTCTTTTAAGAGGAAGACAAAAGAGTGTTATTTTTTGAAAATTAAGGCTTGTAAGATAATCTCAACCCTCCAACACATGTTGAGTGGTAGAAAATATCACCCAACATACATTAGTGGGATGAAAAGACTAAGTACATGCTAAAAGAGAGATTTTCTAAAAAAATTTTGACATATTTTAGCCCACAAGAAGATCATAAGGAGTAACATATGACAAATTGGAATTTAAAGAAAGTTTTGAAAGGAATTTTGAATTTTGAGAACTTTAAAGTGGGTTTTCTCACAAACTCCAAAACACAACGGACGGAGTTTCCCCTTGCCCGAAGGCTTATGGAACTGTGAGAAAACTCAAGTAAATTGAGTAGTATAACCCTCCCAACCTCTAAAAGTCAAAGAGGAAGTGAGAGGGTTAAGACTAAAGTACTGCGAAGCACCCAGGATAAGGGTCTCTAAATTCCTTTAAACCTTAAGAATTTATATGTTGAATGAGAAGTTTATTAACTATAAATTCATAGGATTGAGAAGGATATCCAAGGATCTGATTTGACACTGTTGTTGAGTCTAATACTTAGGTTGTTAAGCCTAAGTG